>NC_073302.1:53971164-54258664 GCF_027595985.1 Sorex araneus | reverse complement strand
TATTTGAATCATTCAATGTTACTTTTTCCTAGAGTTTTATGCAAAATTTAAAATATAATTTTAGTCAAAATCACAAGTGCTATATTTTCTGTTAAAAAAGGTAAGCTAGAATGTTTTCTCTCAAGTCTCACTTGAATATAGAAAAAATAAAATATCTTGAATAAGATGTGCTGTTTTTATACTAGACTGTGAATTATCTATATTTTGAAACAGTGTTTGTATGTGTATATCTGTATTTATCCAAAGGCTTTGACTTTGTTTACTTGAACTTTTAAAATCAATAAAGAAAGATTAATTTGAAAATCTCTAGGTAAACTACAGAGCTTATTGCATTTTAATCATGATTCAAAAATTGTTGAAAGTTCAAACTATAGAAAAGGCAATACAATATCAGTCAAATCACAACAGCTGGAGCTATAGTACAGAGGGCAGGGCGTTTGCCTTGCACATGGTCAACCTGGGTTCAATCACTGGCATTCCATATTATCCCCCGAGCACCTCCAGCAATAATTTCTGAGTAGAGAGGCAAGAGTAAACCCTGAGCACGGCTCATATTATGCTACCTTATATTCCATAAATGAGTGCAGTCATAATTCTATGTTAGTCCCTCTCTTTCTGACTGATTTCACTTAGAATGATACTCTCCATGTCCATCCACTTACATGCAAATTTCATGACTATATCTCTTCTAACAGTTGTATAGTATTCCATTGTGTAGATGTACCAGGGTTTCTTTTACCAGTCATCTGTTCTTAGGCGGACTTGTGTTTTTTCCAGATTCTGGCTATTGTGAACAGTGAGGCAATAAACATACAAGTGTATATGTCATTTCTACTGTGTTTTTTTTTTTGCATTCCGGGATATATTCCCAGGAGTGGTATTGTTGGGTCAGATGGGAGCTCAATTTCTAGTTTTTGGAGGAATGTCCATATTGTTTTCCAAAAAAGGCTGGATGAGTTGGCTTTCTCACCAACAATGAATGAGAGTCCCTTTCTCCCTGCATCTGCACCAGCACTGATCGTTCTTGCTCTTAATAGATGTATGCCAGGTTTTGTGGTGTAGGATGATACCTCATTGTTGTTTTGATTTGCATCTCCCTGATGATTAGTGATGTAGAGCATTTTTTCCTGTGCCTTTTGGCCATTTGAATTTCCTTTTTGAGGAAGTTTCTGTTCATTTCTTCTCACTTTTTGATGGGGTTAGAGGTTTTTTTCTTGTAAAGTTCTATAGCGTCTTGTATATACTGGATATTAAGCCCCTATATGATGCTTATTGGGTAAATTTTTTTTCCCATTCCATGGGATCTTTCTATATTTTAGCCACTGTTTCTTTTGAGGTGCAGAAGCTTCTTAGTTTAATGTAGATACATTTGTTTATATTTGATTCCACTTGCTTGGTCAGTGGTGTTTCATTCTTGAAGATGCCTTTAGCTTCAGTATCATGGAGGGCTCTGCCTACATTTCCATCCCTGTACCTTATAGATTCAGGTCTGAAATTGATGTCTTTAACCCATTTTGATCTGCTTGGCATTAGACTAAGGTCTGAGTTTATTCTTTTGCATGTAACTGTCCAGTTTTCCCAGCACCACTTGTTGAAGAGGTTTTCTTTGCTCCACTTCACATTTCTTGTTCCTTTATCAAAGATTAAGTGATTGTATACTTGAGTGACTGTGTCAGAATATTTAACTCTGTTGCTCTGTTGGTCTGTGGGTCTCTTTCTAATAATAGACATTTTTAAAGGTTTGAAGTAATATGTCATTATTCTTTTTATTTTTCATTTCCCTAATAATATGAGATAAACCTGTTTTTATATGTCTTATGGATATATATGTCTTATATTTTCCCATTTTAAAATTAATTTGACTTTTTTGTTTTTTGAGTTTTATACATTTTTGGTATACTTGGGTTATTAGTCACCATTGTTGAACATATGATACGTAGTATCTTACACTCAGTAGGAAATCCATTCATTTTGATGCAAATTTCTTTTGCTGTATAAAATTTGATAAAGCTCCACTTTTGGTTTTACTTTCATTTCCCTTGACATTGGAGTCCTCAAACATATATCTGACACTGATTTGAAGGAGATAATAATGCCTATGATTCTGTTTTATGTATTTTATAGTATATCTTTTATCTAATTTGTCTAATTTGTTTCCATTAAATTTTACTGTCTATTTTTCTCAACACCATTAATTGAAGATACTTTTTTCTAACTTCATTGAATATTCTTACCACATGCCATAAATTAATTGTCAATATTTATGATTTTATTTCTGGGCTCCAGTGATGTCCCATTGATCTAAGAGCCCAGTAATATTCTAATATTATGCCTTTTTAATTATAATTATTCTATAATATAGCTTGAACTTTAGCAGTTTGATATTTAATTTTTTCTTTTTAATTTTTGTTATTAATATTTGTTCTTTATTTCTCTCCAGTGTTAGAATTGCTATTCAGTTCTGAATAGAATTGCTATTCAGAATCTTTTATAGTTATACATAAATTTTATGATTTTTCTCTTTTTTCTCCGAAGAATGCCATTTGATTTTGGAAGGGGTACATTAAAATGGGTTTACTACTGAAATGTCATTTGAATGATTTTAATTATCCTAATATATGATCGTTAATCTTTTTTTTATTTTATTTTTAATTTTTAATTGAATCACCATGAGATACAGTTACAAAGCTTTCATGTTTGAGTTTCAGTCATACAACGATCAAACACCCATTCCTCCACCACTGCACATTCTCCACCACCAATATCTCCAGTATTACCACCCACCCTCCAAACTTTCTCCTGCCTATATGGCAGACAATTTCCCCCATACTCTCTCTTTACTTTAAGGCATTATGGTTTGCAATATAGATACGGGGAGGTTATCACATTTGGTCCTTTATCTACTTTCAGCACACATCTCCCATCCCAAGCGATACCTTCAACCATTATTTTTTTTTTTAAATTTATTTATTTTTAATTAGAGAATCACCGTGAGGGTACAGTTACAGATTTATACACTTTTGTGCTTATACTTCCCTCATACAAAGTTTGGAACCCATCCCTTCACCAGTGCCCATTCTCCACCACCCGTAAACCCAGTGTCCCTCCCACCCTCCCCAATCCCATCTCCCCCCCACCCCACCCTGCCACTGTGGCAAGGCATTCCCTTCTGTTTTCTCTCTCTAATTAGCTGTTGTGGTTTGCAATAAAGGTGTTGAGTGGCCGCTGTGCTCAGTCTCTAGCCCTCATTCAGCCCGCAACTCCCTTCCCCCACATGGCCTTCGACTACAATGTAGTTGGTGATCGCTTCTCTGAGTTGACCTTTCCCCGGAACGTGAGGCCAGCCTCGAAGCCATGGAGTCAACCTCCTGGTACTTATTTCTACAGTTCTTGGGTGTTAGTCTCCCACTCTGTTATTCTATATACCATAGATGAGTGCAATCTTTCTATGTCTGTCTCTCTCTTTCTGACTCATTTCACTCAGCATGAAACTTTTCATGCCCATCCACTTGACTACAAAATTCTTGACCTCCTTTTTTCTAACAGCTGCATAGTATTCCATTGTATAGATGTACCAAAGTTTCCTCAACCAGTCATCCATTCTGGGGCATTCGGGTTTTTTCCAGATTCTGGCTATTGTAAACAGTGCTGCGATGAACATACATGTGCAGATGTTGTTTCGATTGTACTTTTTTGCCTCTCTGGGATATATTCCCAGCAGTGGTATTGCTGGGTCAAATGGGAATTCAATATCTAATTTTTTGAGAGTCGTCCAAATTGTTTTCCAGAAGGGCTGAACCAGTCGGCATTCCCACCAGCAGTGAAGAAGGGTCCCTTTCTCCCCACATCCTCTCCAACAGCGGTTGCTTTTGTTCTTTTGGATGTGTGCTAGTCTCTGTGGTGTGAGGTGGTATCTCAAAGTTGTTTTGATCTGCATCTCTCTGATGATTAGTGATGCAGAACACTTTTTCATGTGCCTTTTGGCCATTCGTATTTCTTCCTTGGTAAAGTTTCTGTTCATTTCTTCGCCCCATTTTTTGATGGGGTTGGATGTTTTCTTCTTGTAGAGTTCAACCAGTGCTTTATATACCATTGATATCAACCCCTTATCTGATGGGTATTGTGTAAATATCCTTTCCCATTCTGTGGATAGTCTTTGGATTCTGGTCACTGTATCTCTTGCGGTGCAGAAGCTTTTTAGTTTAATGTAGTCCCATTTGTTGTATGATCGTTAATCTTTTAAAAACTATTGTCGTGACCATATCTGGTGGTGATTCAGGGTAGACATTCCTAGTGTTCAGGCCTCAGGGAACTTAGGCTCAGCAACTGCCGGGTATTTTTAATATCTTTGTGTCTTTCATTAGTGTGAACCTCATCTTAGAGTTTTCAGCGTGTTAACTAGTTAAATGATGAATTTAATATATAATCAATAGCAAATAATATTGCTGGGCTTTTGATTATAAAATAAGCATGTCTCTTTAATTTTGATTCCTATTCATGTGACTTATTAGATAGGGACAAAAGTAAATTATGGAATATCTGAAAATAATTCCGATTTATTCTTATAAATTATGGTAGGTTGTTATTATGCCCATTCATTTGTCTTGCTAGAGGCAATAATATGATACAAATATAACATGATAATTCTACCCCTGGCACTGCCTAGTCTCCCAGAGTCTTAGAGGACTCTGGTTACTGTTGTGGTGCCCCTTGTGTTCCTTGGCACCACAGGGCCTGAATGGCACCGCATACTTGGGCCCAAGCATTGAGTATTCTGATCCAGTTGACTAAGGATCACTGGGCATAGTTGCTGGGCCCCCTCCCCCTTCAAACACTGCCTGATATCCTTTACCACAAAAATAAAATCAAAAAAGAAATTAGAAATAAAATAAGATGTTTATTTCAGCTGGAGAGCAGGCACACTCCTCACAGAGATCCAGTAAGAAGGACAAGATAAGTTTAAAGAAAATCATGGTAGTTTGAATAGTAAAAAGGAGTATGATTAGTAATGTGAGGGCAATAGAGATTTAGTGGCAAAACACATGATCTTGGTGTTGTCTAAGAAAGATCAGTATAGCTCCAGTAATCTGACACTTAAAGTAGATGGAAGGCCTTGGAGATAAGTCAGCTAAAGAGGCTCAGGCTGTGGCCATGGTGAATCAAAGTAGGGGCCTTGCCCAGGGAATGACAGCGGGAACAGAAAGGAAACAAAGTTTAAAACCAACATGGGGTGTAAATTTTGGTTAGAGTCTATGGCAGAGTGCAGAAAGCAATTAATCAAATTAATTATGGTCAGGGGATCAAATACTGCAACCTAATGTGAATTTTTTTTTACACCCCCCTCCCTAATGTGAATTTTTTAAGGATATAATTTTGAATCCTTGCTACCATTACATAGCCTATGCTTTTATGATTAGAACCCACTTGAGTTTTATAAAGAAAGTTCAAGAACAAAAAATAGCATGATAATAGTGGAATACTTAAGTACAGTATGCATAGTTTACAGAAAATTAGAAGTGACATTATTCACTCAAAGTAAAGTTGGAGCAATTGCTGTAGTATCAAAAGAGTTTAAATCTTATAGATTGGTTTCTGCTTAGATGTAATAAATTAATTATCCTTTATTCAATGTGTATGTGTATAGTTTGTATTTGTATAGTTTATGTTTGTGTTGGTATTTAGAATATTTTGGTTTTGGTATGGAAAATCCTTTTTTCACAACTTTTAAAACACAGAGTAAATTCTTTTTTTTTTTTTTAAAGAAATATTTTATTGAACCACCGTGAAAACAAGAAAAAAAATACAAAGCTTTCAGGTTTAAGTCACAGTCAAATACTGATTAAACCACCATCCCTTCACCAGTGCACCCGTTCCACCACCAAGAACCCCAATACACCCCCCTCCCACCCCACCCCCCATCTAAGTAGCTAATGATATTCCCATTATTCTCTATATATATTGAGTACATTTCATATTTCCATACAGAACTCACTATTATTGATTGGAAATTTTCCCCAACAATCAGGCCTGCCGAATAGGCATCATCTAATAATTTCTCTTCATTGGTAAGAGTGAAGACTTTGAGTTTCTAATATTTTAGCTCAGTTCACAGTCAAAATGCATGGCTCAAGCATCCGCTCTGGTGCCAAAATGGGTTAGGAGACCTCAGGATCACAGTCAATAGGCGCGGAGGCTCTGTTTCTCGTGCCGCGGCTCTCGGTTCATCTCTGGGCGGAAGGCCCTTAATGCTAACTTAAATGCTCACTTTTCATAAGCAGCTTCACCTAGTTACCTAAAATCAATCATCTTCTTCCCTCCCCTTCCTTTTTCTTCCTTTTTCTATGTAATTTACAAGTTGGGTTTGTTCCAGTTATGTAAGATTTATTTATCTTTATTTTTCTTTGCATTTTTATTGATGTAACATTGGTTTACAAGCAAGTAAATATGTTTTAGGATTACCATATCATCCTCAACATTAAGGTGCCTTATCCTTCCACCACAAGTGACTAGAACTCTTTAAATCTCTTTCCCATCTTTATAACTCAGATGTGTCTTAAGAATCCAAAGATGTTGTTTTGCTGTAGCTACATGGCTGGTTGGTGGTTTTCAGGGGCCATGAGGAATATATCAGACAGTATTTAAGGAAGTTCAAGGGTGCTGTGTATGGTGTTGGAGTGGAGTTGTGCATGGAGGCATGAGGTGTGTTCCCGCAGAGGTGTTTTTTTTTTTTTTTTATTGAACATTTACTCTCTTTCCCTTCCATAGCTCCCCATTTAGGATGTAGTTTTAAGCTATTTTCTCTAGCTTTATTTATTTATTTTGCTTTTGGGTCACACCCAGCAATGCTCAGGGGTTACTTCTGGCTCTGCACTCAGGAATTATTCCTGGCGGTGCTCAGGAGACCATATGGAATGCTGGGTATCAAACCCGGGTTGGCCGTGTGCAAGGCAAACGCCCTACCCACTGAGCTACTACTCCAGCCTTCTGGCTTTATTTTTGTTTTATTCAAATGTCTCCCCTCCCCAAAGTGATTTCAAATAGTTTTGAAGGTAGTCAGACAGACATAAATTACAACTTGTCAAGGAATATATAGTAAGCTTTGAACATAGGTCTACCTGGAAAGAAAATAACAGATAAGACCAGAGAGATAATACGGGAAGTATAAGCCACTTGCTTTTCATATGACCTAACCTCATTTGATTTCTGGCACCACATATGATCCCGTAAGCACTGTCAGGAGTAATCCCTAAGCAGAACCAGGAATAAGCCCTGAGCATTGCTGAGCTTGCATACCCCAGTTCACAAAGAAAAATGAAAAGAAATGATAGCAGAAATATAGAGAATTATCATTTGTAAGCACATATTATTTCAGTTAAAACTGATCAATATTCAACTAAGAATTGCTTACTCAAAACTAATCAGTCCTTTAACTCTCAGATAAGTCTATGGTGTTCTGGGCTTTCAGAGCCAACAGATACCCTGGTAATTTATAGATACTATTACTTTGCAAATGAGAAAGGTAATAATTTGAGGTTGTTTACTTTCATGAATGAGTGGGTTATCTACATTCTTTTTTATCATAAAAAGTTTATGCTATTTACATAGATACCTTATACTTAATAGTAGTGAAGCTTCTCACTATGCTTTAGACTAATTCTAGTAATGGGGTGATGGTGGCAGTAATTGAAGCAATATTAACAGTAATAGTAATAATAATTACTCTCCATTTTGCATGACTACAATATTTAGGCATAGAAATTTTACATATACATTTATATATTTTCCTTAGACAATTTTTTTCTTTTTTTATTAATGAATCACCATGAGTTACAGTTACAAACTTATGAACTTTCATGTTTGCATTTTGTTTATATCCCTCCACCAGTGCCCAGTCACCTCCACCAATGTTCCTAGTATCCCTCCCACCCTCCTACCCCATCCCCCCACCCCACCCCACCCCACCTCTGTTGCAGGGCATTCCCTTTTGTTCTCTCTCTCCTTTTGAGTTTGTGGTTTGTAACAGAGGCACTGCGTGGCCATCGTGTTTGGTCTATAGACTATTTTCAGCGTGCATCTCCCATCCCATGCAGAACCTCAAAGCACATTTTACCTGGTCTTCCCTTCTCTATGTGAGCTACGCCTTGCTCCAGCGTGTGGGGCCAGCTTTCAAGCTTTGGAGCCAACCTCCTGGTACTCATCTCTACTATTCTTGGGTGTTAGTCTCCTATTCTGTTATTTTATTTTATATTCCACAGATGAGTGCAATTTTTCTATGTCTAGACAAATTTTTTAATGTTTACAACTCTGTTAAGTAATTTTAACCCCTTTTCACAAATAAAGAACTGAAGCTCTAGTAGATTCTGAGGCTTGTGCCGGGACACCCAATCCTGACTCCAAAGGTCCTATTTCTTCTGATAAAATTGGGTGAATGAATGCAACTGTCACTTGATATTAAGTAGTGGTCTTTAAACTTAATCCATACCCAGATCACTTAAAGACTTCCTAAATAACACTCTTCAGTCTCATCCTTCACAAATTGTGTTTATTAGTTCTTATGCTTGGAATACTCTTGGGCTCGGAATACTATGGTTTGATCAGATTTGTGACCCACCTGTAGACTGAAAACAAACTATTTAAAGTCATACAAATGGATTAGAATCTGGAACATTTTTAACGATTTTATATAATCTTGATCAATTTACTTAACCTTCCTAAATTCCACTTTTATATCTGTGGAAAATAAGATTATTTCACAGACAACTAAAGGAGCATTCATGTGAAACTTCTTAACAATAAAATGCTGTGAAAATGTAGAGGAACCTGAACATTTTGAGTTCCAAAACATGGACCTCTACCATCATCATTTCATAATTGAAATGCTAATAACAAGAAAATTAAAGAAATCTGACTTCATCATGGAAGACAGTTTTTTTTTATTTTTTGTGTAATAAATTATTTATTTTTTTACAAAACTGTTCATGCTTGGGTTTCAGTCACACAATTTTCCAACACCCATCCCTCCATCAGTGTAATTTCCCAGCAGGAGAGCCCCTAGTTTTGCTCCCACCCTCCAAGCCTCCCTCCCAACCACCTGCCTGTATGGCAGGTACCTCTCTTCTCTCTCTCTCTCTTTCTCTTTCTCTTTCTCATTTTAGGCATTATGGTTTGCAATAGATGCTGAATGGTTATCATAATTGTCCTTTTACCTACTTCTAACACCTTCTAGCACTCAGTTCTTGTCCAGAGTGATCATTTCCAACTAATGTTGTCATACTGGACCCTCCTCTATCTTAACTACCCTCCACCCCACACACCCTTGTGGTGCTTTCAAGTCATCGACCAGTCCTCTTGACCCATTTTCTCTGATCTTGGGTATTAATTTCATATTGTTTTCTTAATTCCCCACAAATAAATGCAGTAATTCTATATCTGATCCTCTCCTTCTGACTCATTTCACTCAGCCTGATATTCTCCATCATTTTTATAAGCAAATTTCATGGCCTCATTTTCCCTAACAGCTGTATAGTATTCCATTGCCTAGATGTACCACGACTTTTTTTTCCTTTTCTGGTCACACCTGGCAATGCACAGGGGTTACTCCTGGCTCTGCACTCAGGAATCACCCCTGGTGGTGCTCAGAAGACCATATGGGATGCTGGGAATCAAACCTGGTTGGCCGTGTGCTAGGCAAACACCCTACCTGCTATACTATTGCTCCAGCCCCTGTACCACAACTTCTTTATCCATCCATGGAAGACAGTCCTTTAAGTTGAATAAAATCTAACTCAGGAGAAAGATGCTATTCTATATTTATTTTCCTATTAGTCCAGAACAAACACACTCTTGGAGATCATCCAAGTTCCACCCCCAAAAATATTGCTGCACTGAATTGTATAATTTTTCTGTGATCTAACAGCTAGTTAATCACAGAATAAAGGTCAGAGAATATCAGTGTTTATCAACATTGTTTAATTATACCTCTTGTGTTTTTTCCAAATGCTTCTGACACAAGCAAAATTTTTATTCCACTTTAGTACTGTCATTTCTATATGAAAACACTAGGTTTAGTAAATTTTTCTTCTCAAATTACATTCTTCCTTTTCTCTCCCTCCTAGAACTAGATAATTTCCCAGAGGATCATTATGTTGGTCTTTACCACCTTGGTTCTCAGACTGAAAAACATTGGAATATATATATTTGTTCTTTATCATTCTAAGCTCCCAGAAGCGTGCGGCCATATTTGCGGCCATGTGACCTCTTAAAGTCTAGCCCACTGATATACCTAAAGCAGCACACATGTGTTTGGTCTTAACATACTTGCTTGTATTCTCTTATATACATTCTTCATCCCTCTCGGAGAGCCTGGCAAGCTACTGAGATTATCCTGCCTGTGTGGCAGAGCCTGGCAAACTCCCCGTGGTGTATTCATTATGCCAAATACAGTAACAATAACAGGTCTCATTCCCCAATCCTGAAAGAGCCTCCAATATGGCACTATTTGGAAGGATGAGTGAGGAGAGGCTGCTAAAATCTCAGGGCTGGGACAAATGGAGACGTTACTGGTGTCCATTTGAACAAATCGATAAACAATGGGATGACAGTGATACAGTGATCATTGTAGACTAGTTGAAGCGAGAAATAATTTAAAGATATGGAGTAATTTGTCATAGTAGGAATAGATAAGAGCAAAACCTGAAGGCCAACTATGTAGATTTGGTTCTAAGTTCCACGACGCACTTGTGTGCGATTTGATCAAGTTCATGAGTCTGAGTTTCCTTATCTCCAAAGTGAGGATAATATTTGTAAGTGCCTGGTGGGATTATTGTGACATTAAAGTTATCAAGTGCAAGTGAAATGCTCATGATAAAACTGATAAATACTAGATGGTAGTAGTAGTATCCAAAATTACTTCTTGACTTTTTCCTTTTTAATGTGGTTATTCAAACAGAAGCAGATATAAACTCCCCAGTGAATGAACAGAACTGATAATTTCCTATTGCACCTTTATTTTGCTAATAACTCCGTGTTGTACCATTATTAACTCCCAATCCAGAGCAGTGAATTGCATCCTGTCCAGAGTTAATGAACCATCACAAATAGGATCAGCTCTATTAGTTCTGCTGTTGTTCATTTATTTTCATTATCCAAATTACCTCATTTATGTTTGTTATAAAGCACAAATCTGCTTCCTCATTTTAACCTTTTTAAAAGTAGCATATGTTTACAGATAGAAAAAAGTGCTGTGCTGCTGTTGAAAATAATCATGAGATTATATTGAAGTCAAATATAGAAACGTCTGTTCACTTATAGTTAGTGAAATTCATAAGTTAGTACATCACATACATACATCAAAAACAATACATTTTATAAACCAACTCCATGAAAATATTCCCTTTAGTAATTTTATTATTGCTATTTCAGCATATAAGGCAGTTCAAAAAAGAGAAAAATAACTTATTTCAACTAAATATTATTTTTAAATGAATAATATAATAAAAATGTGATGTCTATACAGTGGCAGTGTTAAAATATTAACAAAGAAGTTCTTTCCATTTTCAATAATTCTTGTGGTGAGTACTTCGAAATGAATTGAATGGAATGATTATTTCTCCATCTCTGTCTGTGACCGAAGTCACTGGTATCAAATGTCTACCAGTTATTCTAAAGGTGGTGATGTCAGAAGTAAAGAGTTGGCCATTTTTCCTTCTGTGTTTTGTAATGTAATTCTACATGGAAGCTTAGTGTTGCTTGAAAGATTTAATGTATAACCTTTTACTCCTCTCTGCATGATAGAGTGAAAATGAAATGAACTGTTTTACCGCTTGCTGGGTAAATATTGGCCAGTCACTTAGTTTCTTAATATTGTTTATACATTCTCACAACAACATGTTTATGTTGGGTATGGAGGATACAAAGTTGAGTAAGATCTCTTCCCTCAGGTGTATTTTTGTAAGGTCATTGCAAGACACTTTGTCATTTAAAAATGTATTTGATAAGCCAATTAGTAATTAAGAATACACTATATACTAGAAGTACAAAAAGGAATATAAAAAGTCACATTCCTTAACACCCCAAAATTTATACTCCAGAGAGAGAGAGATAACAAGTAATCAGAAATGTGTGCTATCTTCACTAACTGCATTCTTTTGGCCATATGCAGGAAAATATCCTCCTATCTCTTTCTTCTCCTAAGGGAAAACAGGTGCTCTTTCTAAAATTTGATTCTTGGCACCAAGTACAGTACACTGAGCACTGCCAGAAATAATCCCTGAGCACAGTCAGTTGTCACCCCAGAAGAAAACAAAACAAAAAATTAAAATTATAAAATTTCCTTTATTTCTTATATGCTTAATTCAGGGTTAAGAAAGACCAAAGTACTTAGCTTGCTTTACTGAGAAGCTGAAAACAATAAATTTTTTCTCTCATAGTTCTGAAGCTGGAGGCCTAGAAGCAGTGTATCATTAGTCATGTTTCTCAAAGATTTGGCAAAATTTTCCTTTGCTCATTCCTAGCTTCCAGTGGCAGATACTATTCTCTGATTCCATCTTTAAATGGCCACCTTACCTTATTTTTTTTGACAGTTTTCAGTGACTGATTTATTTTTTTATTTTTTTAATTTATTTTATTGAATCACCAAGTGGAAAGTTATAAAGTTCTCAGGATTATATCTCAGTTATGCAATGCTCAAACACCCATCCCTTCACCAGTGCCCATATTCCACCACCAATGAAAACAAAAACAAAGCAAAAACAAAACAAAAAAAAACAGTATACATCCCACTCCTCACCCCCCAAACCCCCCCCCCCCCCGTGCGTGACTGATAATTTCACTTCCTTTTCTCTTTACCTTGATTACATTCCAGATTTCATCACACAACTCACTATTGTTGTTGGAGTTTCAAAGCAGACTCACTATTTTTGTTGGAATTTATCCCCCAAGAATACAGCTCTATTAACAAGGAAATATATGATAATAAGTTTTCCACTGATGAGAATGAAGAGATAAAATGTCGCGCAGCCACGGTAGTGGCCGCGCGGTTTACAATTTCTGTGTTCTAGTAATTAAGTCCGCGGAGATTTCAGTTGGAAAATGAATCATTTCCCTTCCTGGAACAGCATGTAGCAAAAGCTTAGTTCACAGTCTCCATACATGGTTGCAAGCACTTGCTGGAACTCCAAATCCTAAAGCTGTCTCTGGTTCCCGCTTGTTCCACATCCACCGGCTGTGCAGAGGCATGGGCACCCAGGTCGAAACTCAGGCCACCTTACCTTAATAGCTGCGTATCTCTTTGTCATCTCTTTGTCTTTACATGGCATTTTCCTACCAATATATGTTTTCTCATGCTATGTAGATACTAATCACACAGATTCAGGAACAATTTTAAGTTAATGAGATTTAATCTCAATTATATTGCATATTCAAGGACCATATTTCCAAATAAGTTTACATTCTATGAATTAGGAAATGGGAGGTCTATGAATTAGGATTTGGGGGTCATATACAGTGGTGCCATTGTACTATTTCTCTGTCACCTAAAGAAATCTTTTTTATTTCTTTGCACAATATTTGTTCCTTTGTTGTGGATCACCTTTTGCATGTACTTATGGTTCTATTTATGGCCTCTCAGTTTGGTTCCATTAATCTGTTTTTATTCCAAAATAATGCTGTTTTTATTCTGATAGTTTGTAGTATAGTTTGAAATTAGTGATCATGATGCCTCTACTTTTTAATAGATGTATCATGACTTATTCTACTAGTAATTAATGTTCTAGGTATGCAATGTTACTGCACATTACCTATCACCATCATGCCAATATTCCTCCATCATTGTCCCTAGGTTTTTCTCATTAATCAAATGTACTTGATATGCAGGGTCTTTCATCTCAAATAATTTTAATTTAATTTAATTTTCTCTGAATAATCCCATTGAAATTTTAATAGGGGTTGTATTGAAATTCAAAATGTCTCTTTAAGATTTTTAATTCCTCCAATCCATGAGCATAGGATAAATATAGTCATCTCTGTATATTCAGTTCTTTTCACAGAATATTCTGTGTGCATATTTTATTTCTTTGTTCAAACTAGATTTAGTTCTTTTGGGTGAATTTTAAATAAAATGTTTTCCTAATTTCTTTTCTCCTATTTTATTATATTCATATAGAAGCATAGCATCTTTTGTATACTTTGTAGTCTTATACTTTACTGTATCCATTTATTACTTCTGGTGTCATTTGACTGAAACCATTGGAATCATGTTATCTGCAGATAGTAATAGTTTACCTCTCTTTTTCTAATCTGGATACCTTTAGTATTCTTTTCTTGCTGAATTGTTCTTACTATGACTTCAGTGGGCCAAAGCAATAGTGCAGTAGGTAGTTCACTTGCCTTGTACACAGCTGTCCTGGGTTTGATTCCTGGCACCCCATAAGGTTCCCCAAAGAGTCATTCTTGACTGCAGAGCCAGAAGTCATCCCGAGCCCTTCTGAATGTGGCCCAAAAACCAAAAAAGTAAATACAACACTTCAAACACTATGTTGAATAGTAAAGTAGGCTACTTAATATCTTTAGTTTTATACTCCAACTAGGCCGAGTCAAATTATAAAATAACAAATATTAGCATAAATAAAAGGGAACATTAATAACACAGTGGTAGTATAGAATTTTAATATCCCATTTAAAACAGTGAATGTATAGGCATATGTTCAACATGAACAAGTGGTTTTAAAAGACAAAACTGATGACTTAATTGACATTTACAGAGCATTTCATTCCAAAGCAACATAATATGCTTTCTTTTTTAGAACTAACATGACATTGTCAAGGAACAGTTATATTTCTAAGTACTGCATGACTTTTAAAAGTTTGTTCATTTCTTACAGATTATCTAATTTGTCTATATATAATTGTTCTTAAAACCACTCTTACCAACCTTTGTATTTTTGTAATATTTATTATACCTTCTCTTTTGGTTCAGACTGTGTGATTTAACCTTCCTTATTTGTTAGTCTGACTAAAGCTTTGTATATTTTGTTATAATTTTTATGAATTTTTTATTACTTCCATTATCTTCCCCATCTCTATTTTGTTCATTTTTGATCTAATTTTCATTATTTTTTCCTTCAACTGACTTATGGTTTTGCCTTTTTTTCTTTTTACTAGTCCTTTATACAAGTATGATCTGGTAAATTCTTAATTTGTGGTTCGTATTTCTTATATTAGGTCTTTTTTGCTGCAAATTTCTCTTTTTTTAATACTGCTTTTGCCTTATTACCCCCTAACTCTCCTTCCTCTCCTACCTCTCTCTCTCATGTGTTGGTGATGAAAACCAGGGGCTTATAAATAAAAGACACGTACTCTACTAGTGAGCCTCTTACACCCAGATCCCCCATTTTCCAGTAGCTAGGCAGCCACACCCAGAGACTGCCCCTGGCGCCGTGTAATCCCATCAACAGCCAACATCCAGAGACTATAAAACCAAGCTCCTGGAAGAGAGTGATGCAGACTCTTGCCCCACGCCTGGCTGTCTTCACTGGGGTCCCTCAAAGGGGACAGGTTGAGTTTCCCTCCCTGCCCTGAGCAGAGCCTCGACAGTTCAAGACCTCTGGAACCCAGCCACAGCCATGCTCAGGGCCACTCTCCACACATTCAGACAAGCCTCACACATGGCAGAGCTGGCGGAGTAAGCCAGATGTGCAGGACCTGGGGCCGAGATCACCAAGGCTGCTTGTACTGGAACTGGGCCTCTTCCACCCAGATCCCCCATTTTCCAGTAGCTAGTCAGTCACACCCAGAGACTGCCCCTGGCGCTGTGTAATCCCATCAACAGCCAACATCCAGAGACTATAAAGCCCTCTAGAAATTGAGTTGATACGATGTGTCTCAAAGCCTTCACCATAAATCACATTTTAAGCACAGACTATCTAGCATGGCTCAGGCTCCCAGTGGAACAAAGTCACTCTTACTAGTCAGAATTTGATAATGCCAGGAATCAGGAGCAAAGGCCTGTGCTCTCTTAGGGCAAAATTACCCTTTACTTACTGACATTTTAGAGCTATTTATTCATTCAACAAATACCTAATTTTTGATATTTGTCTCATATTTTTGATATGTTGGTCATGAGGCTGTCTCCCAACACATGTAAAATTAAATATGATGTGCACTTTCCCCTCAAGAAGCATATAGCTTCAGATTTCTGCAGCAATCATAAGTAAATAAAAGAAGGAAAATGCTCTTTTTCTCTCAAGTCTCCTATTTCTCTCCTTAGAGAATTATTTATTACTTATAAGAGGATTTTATGGAAATCTATAGCATTCACCCCAAATAGTCATTCTTTTAATACAAAATTTAATAGTTGCTTTGGAAAACTCTCTGGCAGATCCCCCAAAACATAGTATTACTGTCTTGGCCAGCAATTATGCTCTTATGTATATGCCCAAGAGAAATGAAAGTATATGCCCACAATATTTACCAAAAAACTTGGTAACAACAGTATTCATCTTAATCCAAAACAAGGCAATGCAATGTCCAACAACTGATGAATGCATAAATAAAATGTCTACTTTTATTCATAAAATGAAAAGGAACAAAGTTCTAATATATACTTTAAAATGAATGAATCTTCAGAATAAACCTCTGGAGTCTTGGCCACAGAATTAAGGCTACCAGATGGACAGAGGAAAGAAGCAAAATGGGGTGAGGGTCCAATGGATTTCTTGTGGAGAGATAAGTGTACTATGATGGTGTAGGCAATATGGTAGCAAATATATTTTAAGAGGTGTGAAATTGAATGCCTAAAACATATACAATCATGGATTCCAATATTATATCAAAAAAGTTTGAAAAATAATACATTTTGCTAAATAAGAAAATTTAGCCACAAAAAGGGCGTATTCTATTTATATGATATATCCAGAAGAGGCAATTCTATGGTGACAAAGAGTAAATTAGTGGGTTTGTTGGATTAGGGCTTGGAGTAGAATGGGGAGTGACTGCAAATGAGTATGGAGCTACTTTTGGGATGATGAAAATGTTCTAAACAGATTTTTGTGGTGGTTTCACTATTCCATGAATACACTAACCCACTGAATTATATTTTAAATGGGTGAATTATATAATATATAAATTATAGCTAAAAAGTTGTCTTTTAAAATCTGGACTAAATCAGGACTAAACTTAAAGATTTTGATACCAGTGAGTTTACCCTAGTCTCACTCTGATTTCGTTGGACTAATCCATTAGTTTAGGCCTGTGCACCCTTTATTCATTATTGTCCCAAGAAATTTTTTTCTGACCTTAAATATCTGTTAAAAGTAGTTTGTAAACTAGAATACAACAGACTTCAGTGAAATAAAATTTAAACTACTAAAAGTACTTTTACTAGCGAATGAATAAATAGTGCTATAAAGTAAGAAGTTAAACATTTTATTTTCCCTTTTTTTGTTTGAGAAATAAGTTTGGATTTGAGGTATATTTCCCAATATAGTGAAAAGGCAACATTATCTTTTTATGTCTGAACTGATCTTTCCATCACTGTGTAACTAAACAGAAAGAAGTTTTGAAACTGAAAAGGGAATTTGAAATCTTGTTATTTAATCCTCCCATTTTACATCTGAGATACTTGAGATAGGCTTAATTAGTTTTTTAAATCGGGATGTCATGTGGTTCTAATGTAGGCTCTATGGGGATATGAAGGTAAATGCCACATATCTTTGTATATGTGTATGTGTGTGTGTGTGTGTGTGTTCCTGGAGATCAAACCTAGGGTCTCAAACATAAATAACTTTTACCGCAGGAGCATGAGATGGCGTAAAGAGATTGAGTTTGGGATTCAGATATGAGATTAAAGTCTGATTTCTAAATTTACTATCAGTGTGATTATGGAGTAATTTATTAAGTTGGCTTAAGCCTCATTTTTCTTTTCTGTAAAAACACTGGTAATGCCCCTGGTCACTGTCAATGTCACTGTCATCCCAGTGTTCATCAATTTGCTCAAGCGGGCACCAATAACATCTCCATTTTGAGACTTGTTACTGTTTTTGGCATATTGAATAAGCCATGGGTAGCTTGCCAGGCTCTGCCGTGAGGGCGAGATATTCTCAGTAGCTTGCCGGGCTCTCTGAGAGGGGCGGAGGAATCGAACCCGGGTCTGCTGCATGTAAGGCAAATACCCTACCCGGTGTGCTATTGCTCCTATCCCAGTACTCCTAGTACAATCAATTATAACCCTCAAACCAAAAGCAACAACAACAAAAAAAAAACAAAACAAAAATAAAGAAACCCAAAGACGTGATCATGCCTAAAATTATTTTGAGTTAATCTTTATGGTGCCACCAGCAGGTCAACCTGTACCTGTGGGGCGAGTGCATCAGCAGCCTATTGGTGCCTTCAGACCTCCAGATACCCCAAAATTGCTGCTGTGCCTTTGGCCAGATCCCAACAACTTGGGGCCAAGCTTACCAAGACATTAAACCTCCAAAAGTTAAGTATGTGGGAGACACACCCACAAACCACCTCCAGCTCAGCTATAAATTGGAGGCAAGATGGCGCCAACACCGCCCAAACCCCTCGCGCTCTCCTGAATCTGGCTCAGCATCTCACCTTAGACAACGCACAGTTTAGCATGCCAGGCATGGAACTCTATGCCTGACCCCTGCTGGAACTCTACTCGTGACTCCTGATAGACATCGCAGGCTGTTTTGCAAGATTCAGACAGAATGTCGTCGGCGGGGCATGGAGAAACTGAGGTGGCGGCCACAGCACCGCTGCCTACCCCATCCAGGCCGAGTCTCAGCGCCTTTGGACACAGAGCCATGGTGGCAGTGCGCTCAGTGGCTCATCCACTGTTAGGTGCTGTCAGCCAACCACCAGGTGATCTGGGACTTGGCGCAGGTGTTCGACCTGGCACAGATCCTCCAAGTTAGGTCTGTGCCACCTGCTCAACAACCTCTGGGCGCACTCCATCAACCACAAGGAGATCAACCTGAGATCACAGATGTCTCAGGTGCTGCCCAGAGACGCAGGCAGGTGTGTGTTTGTCAGTGTGCAGATTGTTACAACATGCTAGTCCACCAAAAGCTCACATTCGGTAGACTGGGAACACCTGTAAAGGCAATTAGAGGCCACCCCAAAAGCCTCTGTCCCTCTTGGAGAGCCCAGCAAGCTACCAAGAGTATCCTGCCCGCACGTCAGAGCCTTACAAGCTATCCGTGGCATACTCGATATGCCGAAAACAGTAACAACCACAGTCCTCATTCCCCTGATCCTGAAAGAGCCCCCACTATGCCATCAGGCTACACGAGCACACCAGGGACAAATGGAGACGTTACTGGTGGCCACTTGAGCAAATCAATGGACAATGGGATGACAGTGATACAGTGAAGCACTTATATTCCAAACATGTGCTGTGTCAGCATTTTACATAAGACTCATTCACATAAACTCATGTGAATAATGTTACCGTTATTATAGGGTAGGAAAATGAGGGTTAGAGAAATTAAACACTGTGATTCATTAATTCAGCAAATGTTTATTCAGGATCAACTCATGCTAAGAATTATGCTATATTTCAAGGAAAGAACTTTAAGAATAGAATGTAGTTTGCACAGATAGGAGTAGCATAGTAAAGCAGACTGCAATTTCAATATGCAGCTCTTATTTCACCCACTTCCCGGAACTTATAAGCTTTTCATGAACTCTGAGGCAAACTCACATTCATTAATTCACATCTCTTTCCTTCATCTCATTTGTGTTAGATGTCTTTTTATGATCAACTGGTACATTAAATGAAGACATATTAAGATATACTTACCTATTGATTCATATTGTAATGTTTCTTTATCTTATATTGCTTAATATAGAATGATGATTAATATAAACAACAAAGAAACTCTTCTATAGACATTTTTAAATCTCTTAATGACTGAGCCCTTTCAAAGTTACATATTGATGCTAAATGTATTTTTAAAAACATTTTCATTAGGACCATTTCCTTCAGACTTTAAAAGTCCATTAATATGGGTTAAAAAGTTTTGTTTTGGAGGTCAAAGAGATGGTCTTTGGATTAAAACATGTCTTAAATGCACCTGAGGTCTCTATTTTCAATCCACAGCACTATATGGTTCCCTAGATATCGTCAGGTGTGGTCCTGAAAGCAACCCCAAAGAACTGCTGGGATGTCTTGGGTAATCTATGACAATGAGAGCCCAAAGCAGCACTACATCCTTTGGTCTTCTCATTGAATCACTAGCCCAGCTGGCCAAAAATCACTGGGAGCAGCCCTGGACCTCCTGATCCCCAGTTGGGATCCCCGCCCTAAGAGAATATTTTTGTTGTTATTTTATGATGCTAGGCTAGTAGTAATTTAGAATTTAGCATCTGCTAATATTTGCTCCTTATTTATCAGGCCTTAGAAAATGTCCCAGATCTATACAGAAACTTCTCCATTGAGATAAGTGTTGGTATGCTTTAATATATTTTACTTAGATAGACATTTTCTGCATTAAATTCTTCTCAGGATTATAAAAAAAATGCAACATTTTCAACATCTCTGGATATCAATTAGAATTCTAGAGTGATATATATGTTTTCAACCGTACAATGCAAAGTGGATCTGGTAATTGTTGCTCCTACAGGAATATCAGATGAATAAATTAGATGATCTTCAGATGTATTTTTGAAGAGTTCAGCTTTTTCTATAATTATAAGGAAGCCAGTCTTTTCAAAACATGAAGTACAATCTTAAAGTATATAAGATATTTGAAAATTTTTTCAATGCCCCGGCTTTTATTTCCTTTCTTGTTTTAAGTTCAAATAGCAAAGTAGAGTTTAGGAACACCTTGGTGTTGGAATTATGTACATGGGAAACCATAACTAAGAATATTGTACCTCGTATATCCTTGATATCAACTCCTTATCAGATGTGTATTGGGTGAATATCCTTTCCCATTATGTAGACTGTCTTTGTATTTTGGTCACTGTTTCTTTTGAGGTGCAGAAGCTTCTTAGTTTAAAGTAGTCCCATTTGTTTATCTCTGTTTCCAGTTATTTGGCCAGTGGTGTGTTATCTTTGAAAATATTTTTAGCTTCAATATCGTGGAAGGTTTTGCCAACCTTGTTCTCCATGTACCTTATGGATTCTGGTCTGATGTTGAGATCTTTAATCCACTGGAACTCTACAAGAAGAAAACTCCCAACCCCATCAAAAAATGGGGGATGGAAATGAATAGAAATTTTCTCAAATAAGAAATTTGAATGACTAAAAGACACATAAGAAAATGCTCTACGTCACTAATCTTCAGGGAGATGCAGATTAAAACAACAATGAGATATCATTTCACACCACAGAGACTGGCCCACATCCAAAAGAACAAAAGCAACCAATGTTGGTGCAGATGTGAGGAGAAAGAGACTCTCCTTCACTGCTGGTGGGAATGCCGACTGATTCAACCCTTTTGGAAAACAATATGGACGATTCTCAGCGGCGGGGGGGGGGTCGGGATGGGAGGTGTACTGGTTTTTATTTTTTTGGTGGTGTGATATGGGCACTGGTGAAGGGATGGTTGTTTCAGCATTGTATAACTGAGACTTAAGCCTGAAAGCATTGTAATTTTCCACATGGTGATTCAATAAAAAAAAAATGAAAAAAATTAGAAATTGAACTTCCATTTGACCCAGCAATACCACTCCATGGAATATATTCTGGAGAGGCAAAAAGGTATAGTAGAAATGACATCTGCATTTCTATGTTCATTGAAGCACTGTTTACAATAGCCAAAATCTGGAAAGCAACAGAGTGCCCCAAAACAGATGACTGGTTAAAGAAACTTTAGTACATCTACACAATGGAATACTATACAGCTGTTAGAAAAGATGAAGTCATGAAATTTGTATATAAGTGGATCTACATGGACAGTATCATGTTAAGTTAAATGAGTCAGAAAGAGAAGGACAGACATAGAAAGATTGCACTCATCTGCGGAATAGAAAATAACATAGTGGAAAACTAACACCTAAGAGTTGTAGAGATAAGGATTAGGAGGTCTGCCTCACAGCTTGGAAACTGGCCTCACATGCTGGGGGAAAAGGCAGCTGAGATAGAGAAGGGAATGCCAAGTAGAGGATGTCGGGAGGACCCATTCGGGTTGGAAGATGTGAGCTGAAAATAGACTATAGACCGAACATGATGGCCACTCAATACCTCTCTTGCAAACTACAACACCCAAAAGGAGAGAGAACAAATGGGAATGCCCTGCCACAGAAGCAGGGTGGGGTGGTGGGGGATGGGCTGGGGGTGGTGAGAGGGATACTGGGATCATTGGTGGAGGTGAATGGGCACTGGTGGAGGGATGGGTAAATGATCACTGTATGAGTAAAATGCAAACACAAAAGTTCATAGGTTTGTAACTGTACATCACAGTGATTCTCTAATAAAAAAAGAATATTGTACCTCATGAGTGAAATGCAAACACAAAAGTTCATAAATTTGTAACTGTACATCACAGTGATTTTCTAATAAAAATTAAAAAAATTAATTCACAAGGATAAGAGAAAAAAAGAATATTATACCTCAATCAATTATATAATATTTAGGAGCAATTTTTTGAAATTGGCTATTGTAAGGTATTTAATATAGTTTTCTTTTGCAATGTTAAAAATAAAATCCAATATGAAAGGCAATTAGTAATTATACATTGGCTGATTTCCATATTTCCTAAGAAATGTCAGGTTAGGTAGTGAAACAATTTTTTGATTTTATAGCTACTTTAATTACCAAAACACTTAGTAAAATATTTTAAAGCATCAAATACCTTCCACATTTTGAACACACTCACCACATTGCCAAGCAGTCCTAGAAAGGGCCTTTGTCAATATCAGGAATAATCTATACATGCACCTAAAATTAATGTGGAAGAAACCCATCTGGTCTTTCTATTGATTACACTACTTAAGAGGTCTTGAACCAAGAAAGAGCAAAGTGTTTTTGCTGTGTGCTGACTATTTGTGATCCAAGAGAACACAAAGATCTGAGAAGTCTAGAGAGAAATGCAAGAAATTGTCTGCATGTTTGATAGGAAAAGGAGGCCAAGAGAAATCCTGAGCCTCAGGAGATATTCTGCAGTTGCTTGCAAAGCTAATTATAAGTAATATTTTTGAAAGACTGTTGAAAGAGTCCTGGAGGTCACCAGCTTAGTCTCCTCATTCTTTTGCTGAAGATGCTGAGCATCTTCAGGGCAGATATTGTGACTTACCCATGGTCTCTCAACTTCCTAATGAATAGCAGAGCCACAAAATCTCCAGGTCTTCTGCTTCCAAGTCCTGTTTTAGTTAGTTACTATTGCACACAAATGCTTTTTGAATGTGTAACTTAAAGAATCTCTGAGTTTAGAATACTTTTATTTAGACTATTTATTTAATCCGTTAGTCTCTTTAACCACTTCTAAGTGAATTTCAATCCCTGACCTAATGGCCCCTCCCTTGAGACCACATTATCACAGAACATTCCATTCACTGAAAAATAGTTATACTATGAAACACACACACAAATAGAAAAGCTTGCCAACAATAAACATTCTTTAAAAATTTTAATGCGCTCCACTTCCATTCCTGCAGAAATGCCAAATGTACATTTCCTGCACCTGCACCTGCAAGCTGTAGCAATCATATGGTGGCCGGAACTGGTGGCCAGCTAATCTCCTGTGTGCTTAGTTTATAGTCACACTTGAGTAACAGTATATTTTCTTGCCCATTAGGGACAGATTTAAACAAACAGATATTTCAGAGAAAGGGAAAGGGGAGAATTAGAAAATTTGGTAATTGAGTGACCAAAATGACATATATATTTAAATTAGCCAATATTTTATTTCCCCAATATTCAACTATACTTAACTGCTCTTTTCTGTTTCCTAATGTTCTCCTGGTGGGGGAATATTCTTCCCACTGCATGCCTCTGCTTTTAAGACATAAACCTCAATATTACTATTAGTTGAAAGATTTCTTTACTTTTTTCCAAAAAAAATTCTTAGTTTTTGGACCACACTCAACTGTGTTTAGGGATCACTTTTGGAAGGGCTCAAGTGACTAATGTAATTCCAATAATCAAACCAGGATTGGTTATGTGCATGGCATACACCTTAGCCTCTGTACAGCCTCTCCAGCCCAAAGATCTGTTGGATTGTTTTTTTTTTTATTACTCTATCCAAAAACTATGAGTGTATCTCTTCTGGTCACCTGTATTTTATTTAGCTGTGCTGGGCATCAAACCTGGGCCTCACACATGCTAAGCACATGCTCTACAATTAAGTCACATCCTGGCCTACACCTGCCTCTTATTTCTTTAAGATAAACCCGAGGATATGAATTCTCATTCAAATGTTGAGAGGATATATGTTTAGAAGCTAGTAGTTTTCTAGCAGAATCATGAACTTCTGATGGAACTTAATTTTAATCCAAAGAAATGTTTATATGTTCCTTTAAAAAATGATCTCTTGGCCTGTCTGCTTATAGAATAGTTTTGTCAAGACTGCTTGGGGATAAGCTTCTGTTTTTCCAACTATTATCCAAGTTTTTCTCTATAATTCAAAATACAATTTTTCTCCCCAGATGATTTTCATGGCTCTAAAGCAGAGATTTCAAACTAGCAATTCTCTATCCAAATATTTCCCACTGACAACTTTCATTCAGGACACATAGTGTGGTTTTATAAAAATTTGAATTAGTTGCCAGTATTTAAAAATAATATTTCCAATAAAAATCCAGCTTAACAAACTAGCCCATAATAAAGTTACATCTGTAACACTGACTCTAGTAGCCACTATTTATTTGATATACTTGAATAATAGATGCAGCATTGAGATGATGCTTGTACATTCAAGCTTGTTCTATTACCTACTTTTTCTGAGCTCTGTAGCAATTTGCATTTGTGACCGTTCCCTGAAGATATGTAGGCTTGATGTTTCTGATGTAAGGAAAGAGAGTGGAGGTAAGGGAGGCAACAATCATTGCTAACTTAGTAGTAATCATAGTAATGATAAAATAATGAAATAATCTATCATATATTTTGAGCACTAACAATGCCAGATACTGGGCCAAGCTCTTGATAGACCATTTAGACCTCTCGGGAACAGATAGCATAGATCTGTTGAAAGACAAATTAACTTCAACTACATTTTGTCTCTGTCTCCAATCAATTTTCAAATTCCCAGGAAAGAGAATCTGGTATGCTCAGACATCTCTATTACTGAACTTATTAGCCATGGCCTGAGGATGAAGCAAATAACATAGTCATAACTGCAGGAAAATTTTTAGGATTCTTTTACCTAACTCTATCGATGATGTCAGCTCTGCAATTTTTAATTCAATATTCTTGTCTAAGTCAGGGCCTCTGTCTATATAGAGATAGATTTTGCATCATACTCTCATGATGACTATCTGAAGGCTCTTCTTTTTTTTTTTTTTCTTGCTTTTTGGGTCGCCCCCATCAGTGCACAGGGGTTACGGGTTACTCCTGGCTCTTCACTCAGAAATTACTCCTGTCAGTGCTGGGGGACCATATGGGATAATGCTGGGAATCGAACCCGGGTCAGCCACGTGCAAGGCAAACGCCCTACCCACTGTGCTATTGCTCCAGCCCCGTGAAGGCTCTTCAAATTTTTTGAAGTGCAGAATTTTAGTTGTTTAGAGATACATCCTGATAAACTCTCAGATTTCTTTCTTGTACTGTTGAGCAATTTATTAAGGTGATAGTTTTAAGAGTCATATTAAACTTTACCATATTTGCAATTGTGAAAGAGTACTACAGTGTAGACTCATTCATTAAAAAACATGATTTTCTGGTTTTAATAAAATGGATCTGATTTTGATACTCCCTGTTACCTAAGAGAGAGTGGTGATTCCTCATGTTATTCTCTGTTCCCTGGATAGTGAGTGCATCTTTCAGTTCTTGGGGGATAAATGTGATGGGCTGATAATTCTCAGAAGTTAATACTTAAAGACAAATTATGGAAAACCTCTGTGTTGGTTCATACTAAAATCCTTTTGTACTAGGGCAAGATGAACCTTCTGCTGCAAATATGAGCTTCTTCTCTTCTTCAGCCAAAAGTTCACCCGGGGTCAAACAGTGTCTTAATGGATTCCAGTGAGATTTCTGTGAGCTGTAAGAAAGAAGTTTCTGGTTTGCAGCCTAGAGGAATATGTTTCTCAAGTACCAGCACTGCCTACACCTGGATTCAAGTCTCAGACCAAGGCTCCTAGTCTGCTTCCGATTTGGGGGGACTTGGCAGTCTGCCTTTATTGTTCTAAAGTATTGCTGCTATTCTTTAATTCTCAGCTCACATCTCACCTCCTCCATCTAACCATCCCAGGCTGATGAGAAACGAGCTTCATCTATAGCCAACATACAATGCACAAGACTTTATTTTCCCATTCACACTAATAGAGACAGACAGTCCTCACTTGTCCATATTGATTAAAATATTATGTTCCTATAGATAATCTGTCATTTTATCTAGTTTCCTGTCATTCTTCCTCAGGGAGTAGTGTATAACACCTGAGTATAAGTAGGGAAGACACTGATAAGTGACAGGACTAAAGATCTGGACAAGAGCATCAATGTTTCTGGATGGTGAATTCTCTCTGAATTTTTGATAGCTACTGATAATTGATAACTACTTTCTGAATAATGCCATTTCCTTTCCTCATCTTAAACCAATAGACAATTTCTGAGAGGGTAATTCTGAATAATTAATAATCATCTTTAAACAGAAATGGGAAGGAAACTGGGAACATTGGTGCTGGGAAATGTACACTGGTGGTGGGATAGATGTCAGAGCACTAGATGACTGAAACCTAATCATGAACAACTTTGTAAGGTTTCTCTCACAGTGATACAATTAATTTTTTTTAATTTTAAAAAGAAAGAAAAAAATAAAGTGAAATGAAAGTTCCTTTTTGACATTAGAAGTGCAGCATAGAGTAATTTTTGTTTTAAATACTTTCACCTACTGTCATTCCTTTTCCAATTCTTCTACTTAGTTGAATTTGTAATTATGATTAATAGTAGTTATTGCTATCACCGTTAGTACACACTAAGGGTTTTATATTCCACAGAAAATTCTCACAATGACTTTTAGAGGTATCAGTATTTTACAAAAGAATAAAAAAAGGTATCAAGAGATTGGTTAACAGGGTCAAGGCCATATGGCTATAAAGTAACAGAGCTTGCATTCAAATTCAGATCACAGCTCTTATACTATTCTGTGCTCAACTACACTACACTTTAAAATTCTATATTATGCAATTCTATAATATACTATACTTTAGAAGGTGCTTTCATGGGGTATTTTGGGGGACCATCAATGCTTTGCTCAGTGAAAAAACAAGGAGACCAAATACTAGGGGGTTGATTAAGAAGGAGGCACACGGTCAACTGATTTCAATATCCAGCTCCCTTTATTACATTGTCATTGAGAAAGCAGTTATAGCTAAGCAACAGTTATAATTGTATTGCAAAAGAAGATTCATTTGTAGATCCTCAGGTTATACACTCATTGTGGGAATGTGATCTTTATAGTACAGATGTTAAAAGCAATAGTTCTTTGTTATTATTTTCATTTGTTGATTCTTTCCTTTATCTCTCTGTGTGTATGTATGAGTGTGCATACATTTGATGAGAAATACATAACAAAATTAAGATTTTAGTTATTATTTGGCATATGGTTAATTGATATTAAGTATAGTTGCATTTATATAATTGTCATTATTGCCATAATCCAAGCTGAAACTTCATTCCCATTAAACAGTAACTCCTTATTCTCCTCTTTCCTTAGTCATTGGTAACTATATTTTTACTTTCTGATCTTATGAATTTTACTATTCTAGTCCCTTGTGTAATTTCAGTCACACAATATTTGTCCTTTTATATCCGATTTATTTCACTTAACATATATTGTCATGGTTCCTCTCAGATATAGCATGTGTCAGAATTTTATTTAATTACATTACTGAATAACATTCCAGGGTGCAAACTAGTAAATGAAAAACTGAGGAATATTAGAAATTTTTAGTTTATATCAGCACTTATAACATCTTATCAGGAAATGCCAAAGTTTTAGTATTAAGAGAGTTCTACCAACAGTCATTAAAGGAAAGGCTTAGAGAATGTGAAAACAAGGAAATGAAATTATTTGATTTGTTATAGCTTAAAGTCTTGCTTTATGTTTATATTTGGTTGTCTTTAATGTGTGATATTATACCCTTGAGACATTTATAGACTTGGATTTGGCTTGCTTAGGTAGGCTTCAAGGTGCTAGAACCGACTCAATGTTGCTTAACTAATTAGCAGTAATACCACATTTTACATGTTAATTTGCTTTTTGATACCTGAATTGTTTGTTTATTTACTTTTGTAAATAATACTTCTATAAAGGTAGCTCTTGCTTTTGGTTTATATATACATGTATATGTATATGGATAATTCATTTATATATAATAACTCATATATAGATGAGTTATTTAATCATATGATAATTCTATAATTTAATGTTTTTTTTTATAATTTATTTATTTTTAATTAGAGAATCACCGTGAGGGTACAGTTACAGATTTATACACTTTTGTGCTTATACTTCCCTCATACAAAGTTCGGGAACCCATCCCTTCACCAGTGCCCATTCTCCACCACCCGTAAACCCGGCGTCCCTCCCACCCTCCCCACTCCCATCTCCCCCCCACCCCACCCTGCCACTGTGGCAGGGCATTCCCTTCTGTTCTCTCTCTCTAATTAGCTATTGTGGTTTGCAATAAAGGTGTTGAGTGGCCGCTGTGCTCAGTCTCTAGCCCTCATTCAGCCCGCAACTCCCTTCCCCCACATGGCCTTCAACTACAATGTAGTTGGTGATCGCTTCTCTGAGTTGACCTTTCCCCGGAACGTGAGGCCAGCCGCGAAGCCATGGGGTCAACCTCCTGGTACTTATTTCTACGGTTCTTGGGTATTAGTCTCCCACTCTGATATTCTATATACCATAGATGAGTGCAGTCTTTCTATGTCTGTCTCTCTCTTTCTGACTCATTTCACTCAGCATGAAACTTTTCATGCCCATCCACTTAACTACAAAATTCTTGACTTCCTTTTTTCTAACAGCTGCATAGTATTCCATTGTATAGATGTACCAAAGTTTCCTCAACCAGTCATCCGTTTTGGGGCATTCGGGTTTTTTCCAGATTCTGGCTATTGTAAACAGTGCTGCGATGAACATACATGTGCAGATGTTGTTTCGATTGTACTTTTTTGATTCTCTGGGATATATTCCCAGCAGTGGTATTGCTGGGTCAAATGGGAGCTCAACCTCTAGTTTTCTGAGAATCGTCCATACTGTTTTCCAAAAGGGCTGAACTAGCCGGCATTCCCACCAGCAGTGTAGAAGGGTCCCTTTCTCCCCACATCCTCTCCAACAGCGGTTGCTTTTGTTCTTTTGGATGTGTGCCAGTCTCTGTGGTGTGAGGTGGTATCTCATGGTTGTTTTGATCTGCATCTCTCTGATGATTAGTGATGCAGAGCACTTTTTCATGTGCCTTTTGGCCATTCGTATTTCTTCCTTGGTAAAGTTTCTGTTCATTTCTTCGCCCCATTTTTTGATGGGGTTGGATGTTTTCTTCTTGTAGAGTTCAACCAGTGCTTTATATACCATTGATATCAACCCCTTATCTGATGGGTATATAATTTAATGTTTTTAATGAATCGCCTTACTGCTTTCCACAGCAGCTGTATCTTCTTCTAGTCCCACAAACTCTTACACACTCTTACACTCTTACACCCAATTCTTATACTTCCAGCTCAGAAATTCCTTTAAACTTTGACTGACTTTGTCCAAAACTGTCTGCATAAAAGAGCTTGCTAATTGTCATGAAGATCGTGGTGCTAAGATTTCTCCAGCTTCTATAGGCAATTTATAAAGGTTTGGATATAAAATTTCTTTAGCTATATTTTTATCTTGTTTTCTCCCTCTTCTACTCCCAAGCACAAAAAATAACCAGGAAAATAGGGAAATGATGTCACAGAGAATAAATAAAAGTATAGTTCTGCATATCAATTAGGTATTTTAGAGAGCTGAAGCCTGTTATATAGATGTATGTTAATATGAGTTATGATAGCAAGTACATGTTTTGAAAACCAAATACAAATCTGCAATTTAAATGACAACTGAAAAAATTGAGACTTTTTCATTTCAATATCTAATTATACCCAGTGGCATCTGTTAAGGTTGAGAAAGCCATCTATATATAAAAGGTTTCAAATTCAAACTATAATAAAAATGATACCCTACTGAATGGGAGAAAATATTTATTCATAATGCATCAGATAAAGGACAAATATTCAAGATCCATAAAGCACTCACAAACCTCAACAGCCAAATCATACAATGACCCCTTCCAAAACTGGGGAGGAGGAAATGAACTGACTCCCCAAGAAGTCATACAGATAGCCAAGAGGTCCATGAAAAGTGCTCCTCATCATTTGTAATTAGGAAAATGCAAATAAAAAAATTGATATATCATCTCAGGCCAGTAAGAATTGGATATATCAAAAAAGTCTGCAAATAGCCAGTATTCTTGACATCTATCATGCCACATTCTTGACATGTATCTCCAAAGCACAAGAACGTTAATTTGAAAGAATATATCTACACCTGTATTTATCACAGTGCTTAGTAGAATAACCAAGATATGAAAACAATGCAAATGTCCAACTACAGATGAATGGATAAAGAATTTGTGTATAAGAAAAATTATAAAACACTTCTTCAAGAAATAAAAGAGGACAGTAGGAAATGGAGATACATCCCCTGCTCGTGAATAGAGAGGATTAACATTATCAAAATTGCAATACTCCCCAAAACACTATACATACATAATGTGGTCCCTATCAGGATATCCATGACATTTTTCAAAGAAATAGACAAACACTCCTGAAATTCATATGGAACATTAAACCTGCACGAATAGCTAAAGCAATCTTTGTGAGGAAAAAGATGGGTGACATCACCTTCCCTAATTTCAAACTATACTACAAAGCAGTAGTAATTAAAACTGCATGGTATTGGGCTAGAAACAGACCTACAGACCAATGGAACAGAGTTGGATATTCTGTCACAGAATCTCACATATATGGCCACTTAATCTTTGACATAGGAGCAAGAAATCTGAGGTGGAACAAGGAAAGCCTCTCCAATAAGTGTTGCTGGGAAAACTGGATAGCTACCTGTGAAAATATGAACACTGACTTCTGTCTAACGTCAAGCACAAAAGTCAGATCAAAGTGGATCAAAGACCTCAATATCAGACATGAATCCATAAAGTACCTGGAGGAAAACATAGGCAGAACCCATCATGACATTGAAGCTAAAATCATCTTTAAGGATGAAACACCACTGACCAAGCAAGTGGAAACAAACATAAACAAATGGGACTACATCAAACTAAGAAGTTTCTGTACTTCAAGAAATTGGCGTTTGTCTTGCATGCAGTCAACCCTAGTTTAATTCCCAGCATCCCATATGGTCCCCTGCGCACCACCAGGAGTTAATTCCTGAGTGCATGAGCCAAGAGTAACCCCTGTGCATCGCTAACACAAAAGCAAACAAATAAATAAAAATAAAAAGTTAAAAATAAATAATATTAATAAATATTTTAATGTTTCTAGGGCCTGAGTGATGGAGGTCTGGAGCATGTACTTAGCATGTGGGAGCCACAGGCTTGGTTTCAAGTACCACATGGCCCCCTGAGCACCAAGACTGAAGTAGACCCAGAGAAACCAACAAAATAAACATAAATTTTAAAATTATGTTTGAAAATACTTTTTCAACAGAAGTTATTACTTCTTTTTTTTTTTGCTTTTTCTTGAGGTCACACCTGGAGATGCTCAGGAGTTCCTCCTGGCTCTGCACTCAGGAGTTACTCCTGGTGGTGCTTGGGAACCATATGAAATGCTGGGGGTTGAACCTGGATCAGCCATGTGCAAGGCAAACGTCCAACCCGCTGTGCTATAACTCCAGCCCCAGAAATCACTTCTATATTTGTCAATTAAGCAATGGCTCAGGAATGTATCCTTGACAGTATAGGCGTATTTAAGTAAGTGCACAGTTGTGTTTGCTTCTCTGTGCATTCTGCCCTTACTTTAGGGCATGTGAATAAAACTTAAATTTTGGTACCTAAAGACAGAAATTGCCTTACTCAGATGCACATTGCTCCTAGAACTCTTCTCATGATCCTCAGGTAAACTCGCATCAAACCTGCTACTATTACCTTGAACAATTTTGGAGTCAATTTTGTTTTATTTTTTTAATTATGAGTTCTAAAAAAACTAATTTAAAAAATATTGTGTCCATATGTTTTTATTTTACCTTTGTCTCAACAGTACAGAGCTGAGTATTAAGGTGGTTTGATAATGGAAAGCACTTTCTTGCCTGTGCCTTGACACAAACCCAGTGGGGGAAGTGAGATGGGTGTCACTTCTGCTGTGTGTTCAAGTTTGTGTTCAAATAAAATTGAACACAATTTAGACAGACTGTAAAATTACTGAGTTTGTCATCCTAGGTTTTCTTTTTTTCTGTTAACATATCAAAATCAAAAAGTTCACACAGAAATCAACTTAGTGGCCTTTGGCAGTTTCCAAAGCCTGCCAGCGTAGAAGTAAGCATTTCAGATGTGGGTTGTGGTTGTGCCAAGTTCAGTGTTTCTATTTTTTCCCATTTATCTCCTCTTTTCTCTCTTATCTTGCCAATTGCTACTGAGAATTATTTTTTCCTCAGCTTAAGTTATTACATGAATTATTACCAAGCTATAGGCAAACACTGAAAATAAGTTTGCAGGGAACTTTTTTCTTATCACTGGGAAAAAAAGCCTTGGAATCTCTGTTGGAAATTTTTTTCTCCCAAGACACTGACACGTAAGAGAGTGCCTTGGAATGCTTGCTAGGAAACACAGCGGGCATTACTGAGATGCAGTGAACTCAGTTTTTAAAGGAGAGTTGCACAAATATTCCCGAAAAAAACATGTCTTAAACCAAAACTCAACAAAACAAAAACTAACAACCAATATGTTCAGCAAAACAGAAGCAATAATAATCAAGTCACATATTAAACTAAAGCGTATTCTCATGAGACAAAAAATTCAGGCTAAAATTAAAAAGTTACCTTAATACTCAGGAGAAAATATTTGTACACCACATAGGTCAGATAAAGGACTATACATAAAGCACTCAATACATAAAGCATACATATAATACATACAATACATAAAAAATACAGTACATAAATGCAACAAATACATAAATATATATACATATACATATGTACACATGTATATGTGTGTATGTACATGTATACATATGTATACATATATGTATGTGTACTTATGCATATACATACACATATGTACAAATACATATAAATACAGAAAAACATAAATACATGAATATAATGCATAAAAAATTCAATACATAAAGCCCTCAAAAAGTACAATAAATCATTTTTTAAAATGGGGAGAAGAGATAAACACACACCTCCCTCAAAAGGATATACAGATGGCTAGCAGACCATTGGGTAGTAAGTCAGTGAAAATGTGTTAGGAATTATAAGGGAGTTGCAAGTAAAAATGACAATGAAATCCCATAACACTAAGAATAGTACATATCAAAAAGTCTGAAAACAAAGTGTTGGCAGGGTTGTGGTAAAAACAGCAAAAAAAAAAAAACAGGAAAAAAAAAAACCTTCGTTCACTGTTGGTTCAATTTCTATGGAAAATATTTTGGAAATTTCTCAAAAAAAGAACAGACCTCTATATGATCTAGCAATTCCACATCTTAGTATAAACCCTGAGAATATAAAAACATTAACTTATAAATTATGGTATATTTACACAATTGAATAGTTTTTTTCCCATAGAATAGATTAAATCTTTCAGATTGCTGCAATTTGAATGGAACTAGAGAGCATCATGTTAAGCAAAATGAGCCAAAGCAACAATAAATGCCGAATTATTTCACTCATCTGTAGTATACAGAGAAATAAAATAAGGGAGTAGTTAGTATCAATGACAAACACTTAGTTTATGATTATATGATTACAATACTAAAATTACCATGAAGTGAGAAGGAGATAAAGGCAGGAAGAGATGGACTGAGGACCCATAAATATATGGTGGAATGTGTTGAGAACTTTGGCGCTAGTGAAGTAAAGTGACTTTGTACATACAAAGCATAAACTTTAGCACTATTGTAGTCATATTATTAAAGCTAGAGTCATAACAAATTAAAGACTATATGCTCACACATCAGTGACTGGTACTCTAAATGTTTCAAATATATATACTGTTTACATAAAGTCTTCTTTGATAGATTCAATCTTTATTATTCTTATATATTAGGTATAATAGTATAATAGTAATTCTGTATTAGGATGAGATCAGTGTCTCAATTCTGCCATTTTCTGGGTAGGTATCATTGGAGTTTGCTTTGGTTTTGAAGTCATCTGTGGAGTTTCAGGGGTTTTGTACAGGCTTTATGAATTTTGCAAGTACTAAGTTGTAACTGGCCCCAGTTTAGTTCTTCATAAACATGATAATTTCTTTCCCCCTTACTATTTATTGTTTTCTCATCTTGATATGTTTTGATATGAATTATCCTTTGCCAATCTATATTTTTCTCCTGTATATTCCTGCTCTTCAGAATAATTATGGCAGGTAATATTTATTTTCTACCCTTCGTTTCAACTGAGATACAGCTGTCACTCACTAGCTACATAATTTGCTGCTTTGCAAATTTTAAAATAGTAACTCATACCTCATAGTACAAGCAGTTGTTCTGATCTTAGAGAAATCAATGAATTTTTGCTCTACTTTCATTAGAAAATATTAAAAAGAATGAGCTCGGAAATCATATGATGACTAAATCCTAGATGTTCTGGGAAGCAACTGTATTGATGAACGCAAAATAATACTCACACTGCTAATAACAAATGTTTTTGTATGTTTTTCTGCCTTTGGATATATGCATACCTGCATATATATCCTGGTAAGTAATTGTTCCTTGTATATGAGCACACCTACATAAAATATTTCAACTTTAAATCATGTTGTTTTAATACTGGGAAATGGCACAAGGACTGACCTAAACCATGCAAAGAATTCATTTGGAATGATAGCTTTTGAAAACCTTAACCAGAGATTAAATCATGTTTTTCAGCAAATACAGTATTTGATAGACCTTTTGTAATTTGTAGATTTTTCTGCTTAGGTCAAATAGATGTATCAATAAGGGCATTTTTCATATTTTATTAATATAAACCAATGATAATAAATTACATATTTTATACATATTTCATAAACCATAAATATTGTGTACCAAATTATGATTGTTGTGTGGACCTTAAAAATTCAAATCCTTGGGTCAGAGCTTTGTGATAGCAGGTAGGGTGTTCACCTTACACATGATAGACTCTGTTTAATATATGGAACTCCATATGATATCCTAAGCACCACCAGGAGTGATCCCTGAGTGCAGAGCCAGGAGTAGGTCTGATATGTAGCCCCCAAACAAACCAAAAAATTTAAATACCTTTCTTATTTGCCCAGTAAGCACCTTATGATATCAGCACTGAAGCAAGTGATCCGAGTATATTTGAAGAAGTTAGAAGACAGCATATACAGCAACTTTCTGTGACTCCTTTTTGGAAATATGACTAAAAACTAAGACTGTTATAAAAGTTTGAATTTAAAAGTGTATTTAGTTTTACCTTTGAATTATTTGTATACTGAACATTGAATTCTGTCAGATGTGAAATGTATAGTTTCAGCTCATTCAAAACTAGGACTGTGATTATGTAAAATACTCATTTTCATGTATGTGAGTGGGTGGCTAGTGGAATTTTAACGTTCTGATTTTAATGGGAAAAATGTATACAGGCATTTCGTTTTATCTTAAGGCCTTTGAGTGAAATTACTTTTGTTTTAAATGAACAAAGAAACTTTAGTTCATTTTGCCACTGTCCAAATTGCATTAATTCAGCAAAATGCAACTTCCTATCAGGAACCCACAGAGTTTGAAAGGGCAGCCAAATGGATGACCTATGTTCATCTTCCAGTCCAACATAGCAATCATACACAGTAACTAACATTTCATCAAAAAATAAGTCAATCCCTTCTCTCTTAGGGCTTGTGACTGCTATTTAATTTGTTTATTGCTAATTCTAAATGCAATTCAAATTTCCAGACGGGCTATTTTCCCTTGAAAATTTTACTTCTGGGTTTTTGGAGTCCATGTTCAGATTCCATTTCTTTCCATTAAAACAAATAGATTTGAAATATTCATTATACAAGAAGGATTTGGTGTATCACTCACTTTCTTTCATTAAACTCAACTGTCAGCCTTTGTGTCACAAACTCCCACAAAGAAAGCATTACACCTCCCTGCCAAAAAAAAAAAACCCTGCCGCAATCACTGGAAATATATATTTTTCAGACCATAGGTTTTAGAAGAATGACTTTGACACTCTATTTTGTGTAGACTTGTGATTATTACTAAGTTCAACATACATGAGAGTAGTTTCAGAATTATTTCTGGATTCAAGGACTATAATGGTCCTCTCAAAACTAGGGAATATTTTAAGAATTTTAAGCATTCATCTCTCATTTGAGTGGGATCCTATTCCATAGAAATTCCAGAATTTTTGTTTTTGTTTTTCTACTTCTAGCAGAACTTTAAAAATTTTTCAATGGTCTTTTCCCAAAGACTCAACTGGTTTACTGCCTTATCACTTACTAAGTTAGCAGGATAAAAGGAAATGGAAAAAAACTATTTGTCAATAATTCCATCTGCTTTGTCCACTTGGGAATCAGAGGCTTGAAAGAGAACTCAGCAGAATGAGTGCATGTTTTGCATGTGGGAGGCCTGGATTTGGTTCCTGGTAACACAAAGTCCCCTGAGTTCCATAAGAGTGACCCTGATCAAGAATAGTTCATTTCTTCCACACAATTGCAGTTGTGCTCTCATATTTGCTCAAACATGGCTTCTTAAACTGTGGGTCATGATCCCATGAGGGTCACAAAACTAAATGTGAGGTAACAAAATAATTGGCAACAGTCAAAGTTTTTTGAATGTGTGGCAATCAAAAATTAATTCCAAGTCAACTGCATAATGAATTGGAGCAGTCTCTGGCAGATAGATACAACAACTCAACCAGTGTTGTATTTCTTAGACCAAAGGGGTCACAAGAAGAAAAAGTATAAGAAGCTCTGATATAGAGGAACCAAAACCAGATCTGTCTGTAAACTTGATCTTGTATCTAGACAGAAAGTCTATAAAAGCTCTGACTATGGCACGTTTTCCTGCTTCAGACACCCCTTCACATATTTATTGAGCAAATTTCCTCCACTTATACATATTCTCACAAGTTACCACCACATATAGCCTGATAATAAGAATCCACATAACAGAAGATTAAAAGATAGAATTATCCATGAAAAATTCCAGAATATAAGAATAGTTGCCATGGAATAGATTCTTTACTAGGTAAGGAATCACTTGAGAAAGATCCTTCCAAGGAGTGTATAAAGTAGATATGATCATCATTTTGTAACTCATGTGAGAACTGAATCCTATGTTGGCTTTGATGTGATGATGCATCTAGGTTGTATTATTTATCTTCTCCCCCAAAGTGTCATACTGACTCTTTTGTGTCCTGTAATTTAAAAAAGGTCAAAAATTATCTATATAGGCAATGATGTTCCATGATAAGAAGTTACTGTGAGATGAAAGTTGAGTATGGTGTGATTGGTCTTAAATGTGACATATTTGGAGAGGAAGCTATATTTCAATAGTAAAACAGTAGAACTCAGAGTCTCCCAATGGTTCTCTTCCGTGATAAACATTTTTATGTTTCAAAAGGGTACAAGAAATGTTTTTTTCAATAAAAGAAGTATACTACCTCTTACATATATTGTGGACCATATGAGGTGCTGTGGATTGATCACAGGTTGACCACGTGAAAGACAAGCACCTTTTCCGCTGTACTATCTCTCCAGCGCCTTTTAATAATAATAATAATTAACATCTCATTATTGGATTATGAAAGTAGTTTGAACTTCCATTACTTGTTTGTTTTTAAATCTAATTATTGAGGTAAGTACACATTTACACAAAACAGTTTAGTATATTTTGTGCTTAGCTTCTAAATAATACTCATATAGTTAGTGATGTACTGGAGCGATAGCACAGCGGGTAGGGTATTTGCCTTGCACGCAGCAGACCCGGGTTCGATTCCTTCATCCTTCTCGAAAAGCTGACAAGCTACCGAGAGTATCCCGCCCACAGGGCAGAGCCTGGAAAGCTACCTGTGGTGTATTTGATATGCCAAAAACAGTCATAACAAGTCTCACAATGGAGACGTTACTGGTGCCTGCTCGAGCAAATTGTTGAACAATGGGATGACAGTGCTATAATCACTCTGAGAAGTTTTGGATTAATACCTTTGCCTTCTCAGAAGCTGATTTGACAATTTTCTTCCCTGTGCAGGTATTAGAACCACAGGGCACAAAAAGTTGGAGTTATTTTGCAGATGATATTTTTGTATCAAAGTTTCTTTTACAGCTTTATTTGATCAGTTCTCTAAGTTTTACCTGTAGACAGAAATGTCAATAGAGTACTCAGGAAAAGATGAGATTAAGTACATCAACTGAGCACATCTTTGACTTTGAATCAGAATAGTATAGCAATATGTCTGGTGAAAAATCAGGAATTGACTTGATAATTACAGATCTATACAAGTCTTACTGATATAGGGATCTTAAATGCTGAGCAATTTTAATGGGAGAACTTTTTAGAGAGTTAGCCACTTCCCTATTTGCTTTCCTTTTTGTCCAGTCTAATCTTTGTACACACAGCATACTATAATACTAATTTCAGGTAACCAAGCTAGTCATATGAAAACTTTATTGCATATAGACTTTTGTTGAATTATGACCATATTCTGGAATTTTGAACTCTCTTGATGCCAATTTTTACAGAAATTTCCAGAATTCACATGTGAATGAGTTCTAGCCATGATAGCAGTGGCTACTCTGTGGTGACTTACTGAATAGACCCCTTCCAGTAAGGTCCACATTAGGGCCCAGGCAGAAGACGGCTTCCTTCTCAACAAAGGACTTTTGTATGTGAACAAAAACTATGTACCGTATGCCCAGCAGCAGAGGGAGTCTGAGAAGTGATGTCAAAGTATACCATGATGTCACCACAATTCACAAAGCATTACAGTTAATGCCATGTGAAGTGAGGCCAAATTCAACACTTTCCCTCTTGGGTCCTTCACAGTCTGAGAGACAGAAGCAAGGCCAAAGTTCAGGCCTTTGTGTAATTTTGTTTTGCGTTCTCCAGACACCCTAATTATGGAAACAGGGAAGGGAGAAGATAGTCAGTGGAAGGAAAGTCATCTAACCATGTGCTGAGAATGAATTCTACTGTGTTCATGCACAAGTAACTATCCTAGGCTAGTTCTTAGAATTTCTGTTAAAGAATGCTAGACAAATTTAGCTAAAAATAATACTTGCATGAATGTGTATGTGTAATCCAGATGTTGGTTGTTTTTTATTTTATTTTATTTTATTTTATTTGCTTTTCGAGTCACACCAAGCAATGCTCAGGGGTTACTCCTGGTGGTGCTTGAAGGATCATATGTGATGCCAGGGGGAATTGAACCTGGGTTGGCCATGTGCAAGGCAAATGCTCTATCTACCCACTCTACTATCATTCCAGCCCCAAATCCAGGTGTTTTTAAGCAAGAAATTTCCACAAGAACTTGCATAATAAACTTTAGAATAGATTTTTAAAAGGAGTAAAAAAGAAAATAAATCAGATTGGGAGCATCAGGGAAATTTGATAAAAGTTGAAAGACTGAGCCATTCTCTTTTTACCCTTTAGGATGTTTATCCAGGCACTAAACAGATTTAGAATCTTCATCTCAAGAAATGCAATGTACAGAAAGTTTGCAATCTAATAGATTCACAATTCTATCCATTATTTCATACTCATACATTAAACTCTATCCCTTTCTTCCACTTGATAATAAAAGGAAATAAGCCCCACAGCTCCAGTATAGATCACCCAGTATTTCTTTGATTGCAAGATGAGTACTCTAATGAGGAGCAGAAGAGAGTATTCCTGAGCTTAAAAAATAAAGGAGACGAATGAGACCTTTTAAAAATATCATGTGTCATAGGAATTCTTAGTCATGAAACTAGTTTTGTAAGAAGCATTAAAGGAGCTTCTTTAAAGATCAGGACAAATGCCCAAGCATATGGCCTTGTATATGGCACTCACTCATGGCACTTATGATTGCCTCTACTACATTAAGAAAGGTTGAAATCATATCACAATCATCACAGATTGACTTTTATCACCGTTTATTGATAGTTCCATTTGTCATTCCTTTAAATTTTGTTGGAACAAGAAATATGAAATAAGTTTGTTATATGTTTGTGAAGGGCATAGGCTGGTGATTGGGAAGGGGACCTGGGGACACTGGTGGAGGGAAGGATGCACTGTTGGTGAAATTGGTATTGTACATTATATGCCTGGAACAACTCTATTATGAACAATTTTGTCAATCACAGTGCCTTAATAAAATTAGATTAAAATATATAAATAAAAGTAGCACTTGGAGTTCCCAGAGACTGGTTAGTGGTAGAGCTCTAGGTTTTTGTATTTTGAAACCCTGAGTTCACTCCTTGGTACCACAAAATAAATTCATATGTAAACAAAAATTTAAACAGCACTTGAGGGCATAGTGGCCATAAGGAATAGGACACTTGCCTTACACATGCCAACATGCATTCAATCCCTGTCTCTATACATTCCTCTGTGCATTGTACAATGTAGTGTGAGCATTGCTGCAAATCTGGGTCTTGGCATTGAGCCACTAGTTCAGTTGATGGAGTAGGGAGGGGCGCTCAAGGCCCCATAAGCACTGTTTGGGAGCATCTTATCAGGAAAAACATTCTGATCAATTTTCAGAAAGGAAATTGCTGGCTAAACACATGAGACAAGACAACTATGGCAGAAGTGTCCTAGGGAAGAATATTCTGGTCAAAGGTGAAACTAACACTATTGTAAGGCAAAGTGATATTTATTTGAAGAACATCAAGAGGAATGAACAAAAGAGAAATGAGGTCAGGGAAGTAACCATGAGGGTCTTATGGGTTACTTTAAGGACTCTGATAAATTCAAAAGAACATTGAATAGTCCCACTGGTAATGAGTAAACCCTAGAACTGAAGAGTACACACACAAAGAGAGGCTATTAAGGAAAGCTCTGCCTAGAGGTTTTAATGCTTTCACATAAATGTTTTTTAAATAGTGGTTTGTTAAGTATAAAGGAATAACACCTCATTTGTTTAACTTATTAACCTGTGGGGCTTCACTAGAATTTCCCTGTGATGCATCTCTAGGTTTCTTGAACTAAAGCAACCATTTGTGTTTTTAAAAATTAATTCAGTTACTCCTTTAAAAATCCCATCCCTTCTGAGGGGCAGGACGGGGGTGGGGTAGGTGTTTCAAGGGCAGAGCATACACCTTTGAAGTGCAAGGCCTTGAGTGCAACCTCACACTCCAGGGGTGTGGCCCTGGTGGTCTCCAAGCTAATTTGCGTGGGAGCAACCCACACAATAAATAAGAAAAAAAAACCTGAAGATTTATTTTCAAAGCTACTGAATGTAATGATCCCACAGTTTTCCTGATGCTCAGATATTCGTGCTTAGAGCTACATGCTGGTGTTGCTTTTGGCCACGAGACTCACTGACAAAGCATGTACAACCCACTCCTTCCTGCCTGCCTCTTCTCAGGCCCACACACTCCCAAGAAAAATTTGATGCATTGTACAACAGAGGGATCACTCATTCTTGAAATGGTGTTACTCAACCTGGATTTCATCTCAGAAACACCACATTCTAGGTACAAGATTTTGGGCGTGTTGCTGAATCTTTTTGAGTCTCATTTTTATATATGTAAAATACACAAAATTTTAGCTCATTTGCAGGGCTATGATAAGAATCAAGTGATGCTGAATTGCCCTTATTGTGATATTTTTGCAGTATATATATACATACATCAAATCATTGTGCTTCATATATGAAATATCTGAAATTAATATAATATTTATTGTCAATTATATTTCAGTTTTTTAAATTGTGAACAGAACTGGGCCAGACAGGTGATAGAGCAGGGAAGTTGCTTGCCTTGCATACAAGTGACCCAAGTTACCCAAGTTCAATCCCAAGCACCCCCAAGCTCTGCCAGGAATAATCCCCGACTCAAAGCCAGGAGTAAGCATTACCAGGCTTGGCTCAAAACATCAAATATATTGTTTAATTATGTGAAGATATATATTATTAGTAATATACATTATTTAACTAACATAAATTATTAATTTACATACATTGTTTATTTTAAGTGGGGCAAGTGTTGGGCAAATATTAGCTTACATTCCTTTTATATTTCTCTTCCAACATACCTTTTATGATTTATTCTTAGTTGTCTTACACTTTTTGTTCTCATTCACTTTGAGGAAATCTCCGATTAAACCCATTTACCCTAGATTGGAACCATATCTATGACTAACTCTATTTTTCTCAAAAGCAAAATAGCCATAAAAATGCCGTCTGATCAGTTGATTTGGTATAATTTCAGTATAAACGACAAAATTAATGTTTCTCTTCCCCAAAGTATTTGAACAGCAAAGAACTAGGCCAGTGTTTTCCAAATTTGTTTTTTTGTTTTGTTTTGTTTTGTTTTGTTTTGTTTTGTTTTGCTTCTTGGATCATACCCAATGATGCACAGGGGTCACTCCTGGCTCTGCACTCAGAAATTACCCCTGGTGCTCAGGTGATCATCCCCTGGTGATATGGGATGCTGGGAATTGAACCTGGGTTGGCCTTGTGCAAGGCAAATGCCCTACCTGCTATGTTATCGCTCCAGCCCCGGTTTCCAAATTTGTAGTACAAAGGGTGAATTCTTGCTTTTTTCTTATAGGTCTTGTTTTTTAGACATTTCCCTCCATTCAAAAAACTGCCTATGTAAAGAAATTATTTGTTTACTATTTTATGAGCTAAGACCTGAATTCAATTATAATTAAGAACTCTATAAAGGATTCAGGACCAAAGTGATAGCACAGTAAGTAGAGTGCTTACTGACCCAGTACAAACCCTGGCACCACATATGGTTCCTGAACCCTGCCAGAAGTGATTCCTGAGTACAGAGTCAAGAGTAAGCCCTGAGCACAGCCTGGTATGGCCCAAAACACAAAAGGAAAAAGGAAAGATTTGGCTGATTTGTATAAAATGGTTGCTGTTTTGTCAACTTTGTATATTTTTATTGCAAGTAAATATTACTTCATTAGAGCTTCTAGAAATGCTAAATATAGTTCATGGAGCACTTATTAGACATTTTTGAATGGGGTGGAAGGACAACATAATCCTGCTTTGTTTTTTATATTAGAAACTTTAGCTAATTAAGAAGAAATTGGTGTGCAAAGGGGGAAATTGTACATGGTACCTTTCCATTTACTTCAAATATGTGTCTGAATGTTAAATAATACAGTTGATGATTCTGTTCACCCCTATGTAAAAGTCTGGCTTTGTGGCAGTTTGGTAAGGGTATTAAAACTCGTTATCACCCTTCATCATTGCCACAGTAAATATTGAATGGTGTTTCTTTTTCATGGGTCAGAGGCATGCTACTCTAATTTACAGTTAAAAAAATTACAGTTAAAAAAAAAATCCAAGTTGGAATTTTCATTTTGTAGTTATCAGAAGCATGACCGTGGGGGAAATTACTTATCTTCTCTAAACCTCTAGGTATATCTATGCTTGAACTCATTCAAGCATAGATTTATTAGAGCTTCTAGAAATGCTAAATATAGTTCATGGAGCACTTATTAGACATTTTTGAATGGGGTGGAAAGATGACATAACCTTAAAGTTAACAACTTAACATTTTTTTAAAAAAATTTATTTATTTTTTTATTGAATCACCATGTGGAAAGTTACAAAGTTTTCAGGCTTAAGTCTCAGTTACATAATGCCTGAACACCCATCCCTTCACCAGTGCATATATTCCACCACCAAGAACCATGGTAAACCTCCCCCCACCCCCCCACCCCCCAGCTCCCCACCCCGCCTGTGTAGCTGATAAATTTCACTTTACTTTCTCTTTACTTTGATTACCTGGGTCACAAAACATACCTCAATAGAATCGGCAAAATAGAAATTGTACCAACCATCTTCTCGGACCATGATGCACTGAAAATAGAAGCTAAGCACACATAGACATGGAGCACCAAATCGAACACCTGGAAATTAAAAAAAAACCCTGTTGAACAACAAGTGGATCAAAAAGGAAATTAAGGAAGAGATCAAAAGATGCCTCGAAACAAATGAGAATGAAGACACAAGCTACCAGAACCTATGGGATGTGGCTAAAGCTGTGTTAAGGGGAAAATTTATAGCCTTGCAAGCCAAGGAAATTCAAAAGATCATCAGAGACTACTTTGGAAGTCTGTATGCCACGAAACAAGAGAACCTAAAAGAAATGGATGAATTCCTTGATTCCTACAACCTTCCAAGACTGAACCAAGAAGATCTGGAATACCTGAATAGACCAATGAATATCAAGGAAATTGAAACTGTTATCAAATGTCTTCCCAAAAACAAAAGCCCAGGCCCGGATGGATTCACTAGCGAATTCTTCCAAATATTTAAAGAGGACCTGTTGCCAGTTTTCTTCAAGTTATTCAAGGAAATTGAAGAAACAGGGACTCTACCAAACAGTTTCTATGAAGCTTATATCTCCCTAATACCAAAAGCAAACAAAGATACCACTAACAAAGAAAACTACAGGCCAATATCCCTGATGAACACGGATGCGAAGATTCTCAACAAAATACTAGCAAATAGAATCCAACAACTCATAACAAAAATCATCCCCGGGATCAAGTAGGATTCATCCCAGGGATGCAAGGATGGTTTAACATTCGGAAATCAATCAACATAATCCATCATATCAACAAAAGTAAAAATAAAAACCATATGATCATTTCAATAGATGCAGAGAAAGCATTTGACAAGATCCAACACCCATTTATGATGAAAACTCTCACCAAAATAGGCTTAGAAGGAACTTTCTTCAAGGTAGTCGAAGCCATCTACCACAAACCCATGGCAAGCATTTTCCTCAATAAGGGCCTTCCCTCTAAGATCAGGGACAAGACAAGGATGCCCACTCTCACCACTTCTGTTCAACATAGTACTGGAAGTACTTGCAATAACAACTTAACCTTAAGAGACATATTTGTGGAGATATATCTAGAATTTAGCCAATTCATTTCTCTAACTTGGGAATGGAAAAAAGGGCTTAGTTTCCAGCAGCAGGCACAATCTGGTTGGCTTAAGGAGAAAAAATCATATAGGATCTTAAATGCCATCAAATGTCAAAGAGACCTATGCTTGTTTAGCAGTGTCTCTACCATCATTCCTGGTGGGATAAAAAGCTGCAGATGTGGCACATTGTTGCCAGCACAGATCAGTGCTGATAAATTGTATCCCAAAGAGCCAATTCCTTCAGACATCTTGCATTTACTTTCTTGAATGTCTTTGGGACATTGTTACTGCTGAAACTGTCTTTCAAAAATTTCACAGAAGATACATATCTAGGACTTCAGTAATTATAGCTCTCATGAGTCAGTTTGTAATGCATTCATTGTATAACTATTTCTTGTACCTACAACAGGGAACTATCTAGCCTATACTTCAAAAAGTACCAGCGTATTACTTTTGGTTCCAGAAACTGCTTGCAGACATTCTACCAGACTATCAACTAAGCCAGAGCCCCACGCCGCCTGATGACGAGAAATAACCATCTCTTTTGGTTTGTTTTCCCTTTGTCAGGCAGCGTGGTGATTACTAAACAGGCGTAATCTTGGTGGCACGGGACGAGGGGGGAAAAATAATAGAAAAGTTATGTAACAAACAGCGGGACTTAATATTTCTACATTCTCAGCAATGGAGAGCCATCAAATGCTTCCTTGACAGTGGGACTGTCTTCTCTTTTTTGGGGGGAAACCCTAGCAACAATAGTGAATTATGTGTTGAAACATGGACTGTAACCAAGATAAAGCGTAAACGAAGTGAAACTTATCACTTACAAGGGCGGGGACTGGGGGGGCGGGAGGGGGCGGGAGGTATAATGGGGTGGTTGGTGATGGAATATGGGCACGGGTGAAGGGAAGGGTGTTTGAGTACTGTATAACTGACATAATCCTGAGAACTTTGTAACCCTCCACATGGTGATTCAATAAAATTTAAATTAAAAAAAAAAGTGCCAGTAAACTCTGTGAAAAGCCTGTTTTCCCTTTTTCTTGGAATTTCAAATCCAGATATGAGACCCCCAGCTAGACGATGTTTTAATACTTCATGGTGTACATTTATTTTATTTTTTTTTAACTTTTTATTAAATCACCATGTGGAAAGTTACAAAGTTCTCAGGTTTATGTCTCAGTTATACAATATTCAAACACCGATCCCTTCACCAGTGCCCATATTCCACCACCAAAAACCCCAGTATACCCCCCCACCCCCCACCCCCTACTGTATAACTAATGAATTTCACTTCATTTTCTCTTTACCTTGATTACGTTCCATATTTCAACACAAAACTCACTATTGTTGTTGGAGTTTCCACCCAAGAAAGACAGCCCTACTACCAAGGAAGCATTTGATAGTTAGTTTTCCATTGCTGGGAATGAAGAGATATATAGCCCCACTGCTCCAAGTACATAACTCTTTTTTTTCTTTTTCCTTTTCCTTTCCCCCCATCCCCCTTCCCGCACCTCATAGTATGGTGTACACCACGCCGCGTTTCTCCCTGAAAATGGGAAACAACCTGGAAAGAGGGATATTTCCTCTTCTCTGCCGGGTGGGGCTTTTGCTTAGTTCACAGTCCAGAGAGGTGGCTGCTACATTAATAACCTTCAATATTTCAACAAAAACTTACTGTTATTATTTGGAGTTCCCCCCCAAGTCAGACCTGTTCAAAAGGAACCATTTCACATTGCTGACAATTATAGATGTTAAGTTTTGGATTTCTGTATAAAGTCCAGAGAAAATTCTGCCAGAAATTGCATAGCCCAGCTCACAGTTCCAGTGCATTGCTGTAAGAAGTCTTTGGAATCAAAGTCTTTAGGCACAGAGGGTCCGCTTCACTCTCAGCACCTCCAAATTTATCTGGGCCGAGGGCATGCCAGTTACACCCCCTTCCCATGAGTCCCTAGGAGCCCCAAGTGTAAAATTCGAGTACCTCTGGGTTAGGACTCTTAGAAGATGGCGCCTGCCATGTGGGTGCCGCAGCCGCCGCCGCCATTTTCCGTGCAGGAAGACAGGGTGGGGAGGAAAAATCCACCCCCGGGCAGCACAGAGTTGCAGCCCAGTTCGCAGTCCCAGTGCATTGCTATTAGAAGCTGCGCTGGATGCCCGAATGTGTTAGGTCTCTGGAATCAAAGTCTTTAGGCGCAGAAGGTCCCCATGGTGTACATTTAGAGTAGTGCTCTCATTTCTGGCTACACTTTAGAGTTTTTAATTTTTTTGGAAGTGGGGCAGAGGTGGGAACACAGCTGACTGCTCATGGCTTACTCTCAGCTCTGTACTCAGGGACCACTCCTGGAGTTTTTCTGGGGACCATATGCAATGTCAGGGATTGAACTAGGTCAACCATATGCGAAACAAATACCTTAACTACTATACTCTCTCTGTACTCTCTCTGACCCCTAAATTTACTTTTCTTAACCTGGTATTTCTCATTTCCCCAATTTTTAAAATTTTATTGTGCAATAATCATTTTGTAAAAAAATAGATAAAGCATAAAAATTAATATATAAACCTCTAAAGAATAATGTTGCAGATACCCCATTTGAACATAATAGTGAGTTACAATGTATGGAAGAGAACAGTTCTCCAGAAAGCTCTATCAGTGTTAAGTAATTACAAATAAGAGCCGCTGTGATCAGATTTCAGAGTTTGGTTTTCCATATTTTTCTTTCCCAGTACTGAAAATAAAGCGATTTAAAAGTTTCTTACCTCATAGTGTTGGATCAAGAAAAGCTTGACATCACTGGCTCAGTATTTGATGCTAGAAATTTAGGTCCTTATGGGAAACCATTTGAATTGTGGCCAGTGTGAACCATCTGAGCATGTCAGTCTGGGGCACAGTATGCTCGTGGATTTTGTTTATTTACATTCTCCAAATCATTCATGTGGTGACCTTTCATTCTCTCCTGGTACCTAGTGAAGACATTTTATTATATACATTTCAGTGTCTAGAGATTTAATTTTTGTGTTCTGCTTGTCCACTTGCTGTCAGGTCTGTAAAATAAAAGAAGAAAGTCCTATCAGAATATACTATAGGTCTGATGCCTAAAATCTTTAAGATGAGCTACAAGTCTTTGAATCAGCTTAGATTGAACACTATATCTCAGTGTGGTGACTAGGGATGCCCCCCATCTCCTTTGTAAATTCTGAAGTGAAACAAAGTCAGAAGCAGTACTAAGTGTGTGTGTTCTGCTTAAAAATAGGACAAAGCACTATATGCTTGTGTACACATAAGCATACACTCAGGATAGAAAAGCAAGCATTAGTTGATAACCTGATAACAGTGTTTAAACAACAAAAGCATTGTGAGACTTCTCACTTCTTATATTAGATAAAAGTTTATAAAAAGGGACCAAAGGAACAGTACACTGGATATAGCACTTGTGTTGCAGGTAACTAACCTGGGTTCAATTCCCAACATCCCATATAGTCCCCAGGGCACTGCCAGAAATAATTCCTCAGTGTAGAGTCAGAAGTAACTCCTGAGCATTGTTGGCTATGCTCCCACCACCACCACCAAAAAAAAATAAGAGAAAGTATTTAAAAATATCACAACACATTGTAATCATTTTGGATAAAGAGGAGGTGAATGCATTCTACTGAGTAACAATGAGTAACAAAATGCTAATAAGTTGCATTAAGCCAAAATATTCAGTTTTCCACCCTTTTCTTGCACTTGCCAACATTATGAGTGGCCATTATCTCACTTGAGATAACTTGTCCAGGATAGGGTGGTTCCGGGACCTTAGTGACCTGAATGTTACCTTCCATGACACTCCACTGCTAATGACTGTAGATACACTTGGGAAATAAGTCTCTTGAAAAATGAGTCCTTTATAATAATTCTTGTCCATGCATCAGAACACAGGTTTAGGTTTAGCTTCTAGTTATATTTATGATATGTCTGCTTCTCTGAGTATATAAATATAAGCACACATATCAACATATAAGTAAATATAAATAAATTTTACATATCAACATCAACACATAAGTAAATAAATAAATTATACACATACACACGGTGACTGCAGTGACTATAAAGTAAGGCTATCTGTAATCTACAGTGAAATTATTAGCAAACCACTAAGTTTGATGTCAAGTGTTTTATTGATTCTTTAATATATACTGTGCTTCTCAAATAGAAAACATTATGCTAGGCAACAAAAGTACAGACTAATGAAATGGAGAACCTCAGGTAGAACAGGATCTGATTTAAAGACATAGAATAGATCAAATTTGATATGTTGATGGCTATTTTAATTGGGTAATAATCAAAAACAAAGTAATACTTGATTAAGCACATCAAAGATTTTTTTCTTACACAAAATCAAATAAATAGGCATTTCCCCAAAGAAAACATACAAATGGCCAGTAGGCATATGAAAAATGTGTACATCACTTATTATCAGGGAAATTCAAAATTAAAAAAAACAGCAATATATCATCTCACACTAATGAGGCATATCACAAAAAGACTGGAAATAACCAACATTGACAGGGATACAGTAAAAAGGACCTATAATTCCTGTTGGTTCTATCTCCATGGGATGCAGTATTATTTGCCTTCCAAAGAGTGAAAATGAAAGTCCCATACAACTCAGTGATCCCAGTTCTTTTCATCTACCCTCAATAAAAAACCACATTCATGTGAAAAGATGTATACACACCTATATTTATTGCAGCACTTCATACAATAGCCAGGGTAGGGAAAGAACCCAGATGTCCAAAGACAGATGCCTGGATAAAGGAGTTGTGATTTATTTATAGATATACACAATGGAATATTACTCAGCTGTCAGAGAAGATGAAATCATGCAGTTCACTGCTATATGGAAGAAACTGGAGGGTATCATGTTAAGCGAAATAAGCCGGTGAAAGGACAAATACTGGATGATCTCACTCATCTGTGGATTATAGCAAGACAAAACAAGGGAACAGATTGTATTGAATGATGACAAACTCTTGGCTTTGGATTGATTACAAAGCTGATTAACAAGCAGTAGAGGGAGGAGTAGGGGAAAATGAAGATCAGACTAAAGATGACATAGGGACTCTTGGTGGATGGTAGTTGTGTGAAATTACATTGTATGTCAACACCATAAACTTTAACAGTACATTTACTGTAATAAATTTTAAAACAAGAGCAAAATAATAATAATAATAATAATAATAATAAAATGAGAAAAGAAACAGGATCAAGATATATGTAATCAATCCAAGTGGGATTCCAGAGGTGCTTTCTTCTGATGTTCTGTCATGCTTAATGCAGGTGTTAAAGTCACAAGATTATCTCATTTTTCAAAATAGCAACTGGAGCCTTCAGGAAGAAAGGAAGCAAAAGAGGCCTTCCCCAACTATGCCAGCGCCTTTTCCGAAGCCTTCCTCGTGCTCTACACACTTCCACTTTCATTTCACTATTTACAGTTTGATCACATAGCCCATGAGAAATGTAGTCCTTGAATGACTATATTTCCACCCCAAACGTAATTGGAGCTCTGTTACTGAGAAAAATGGGGGAAATGGGCATTAGGTGTCAACTACTAATCTTCACCACATGGGGTTATGAAAAAGGCAGGGTAAACATAAAGCAGCAGATAGCTTTGGAATCTGGAAAAGACTTTTCTGGGAAAGAGACGCTGTATTTTTTTTTTTTTTTTGCTTTTTGGGTCACACCCGGCAATGCTCAGGGGTTACTCCTGGCTCATGCATTCAGGAATTACTCCTGGTGGTGCTTGGGGGACCATATGGGGATGCTGGGAATCGAACCCGGGTTGGCCGTGTACAAGGCAAATGCCCTACCCGCTGTGCTATCACTTCAGCTCTGAGACACTGTATTTTTTGATTTGAAGGATAAATAGGAGTTTGCAGAATAAATTGCTGGGAGAGAGCACAGCAGGCAGAAATAATAGCAGGTACAAAGGACAAACAGGGAAAGCAAATTATCTTCTAATAAAACTCATTTTTGTACTCCTATGCATATTTTTGCTATTGATGACTCTTAAAGTAGAGGATTAGATATTCTTGATGTCATAGTTATTAAAGATCAACATATTGAGATATGTATATTATAATTTCTCTGCTATAAACACTTGGACTAAAATAGGAATGTTTTATCTGATGAGAAAGCATTACGCATTTTCCAGGAATCAACCCTAAGCACAATTGGGTGTGTCCCCAAACTTCCTCCCACCAAGAAAAACTTTAAATGATAATAATTTAGTAAGACTATTTGGGAATCTTAAATTGATACAAAGGGGAAAGGATGTGTCAGGGAGATGTTTGTGTTTCCAGTTCTGAAGTTAGAGCCTAGTTAAAAGTGTCTTGGGATCCATAAACCCACATTGAAAGCACCAAGCTGGTGGTCTGGCCAAGTAAATCTTAAAATGTGTTGCCTTCTGTTCAGTGGTTCCTAATATGATTGTTAGTTGGGATCTTGGAGTCTAGGTTGTTCTTTTATTATGATGAATCTAAACCATAAGAATACTTAAGATTAGAGAAAGTTGCATGGTTACCTCTTCTTTGTCTCTTTTAGGGACAGCAGAGCTCTTGGAAAGATTTTCAGAAATAATTCAACTTTTCAGGAAAGCCTAAAATGTCTTTCATTTAGAAGTAAACTAGGGGCTGGAGCAATCGTACAGCGGGTAGGGCGTTTGCCTTGTACTCAGCTGACCCGGGTTCGATTCCCAGCATCCCATATGGTCCTCTGAGCATCACCAGGGGTGATTCATGAGTGCAGAGCCAGGAGTAACCCCTCTTCATTGCCAGGTGTGACCCATAAAGCAAAAAAAAAAAAAAAGAAGAAGTAAACTAGATTATGTTTGTGACACCAGAGTGTAATTACTCATACATCTTGCCTTTCCATGGGTTTGAGTCTTTTGTAAGATTAAGGTCAGCTCTTTTAATCACCAAATATTCACAGTAGAGTATTTGAATGCCAACTGGATTAATATTTTCGTTCTTTTCTAAGTATTCAACCCAACTTAGGCAACCAATGGTTTAGTCTTTTTATATTCAGGTTGTGGAATATTTTTGCCCATTTTGGTTTTAGTTTACTCTAACTAGTATGGACGCGTAATGAGAAGATGCAGTAAATCTCACAGCAATACCTTCCCTTTGTTCATTTAATGTGAACACCTCATTTTTGTCTTAGTTTAAAAGACTTGTCTTCATAAAACGTGAAAATCTTCTCTGACCTCTCTAACTGGGCCAAAAATATAAATGTGATTGTCCATATATTTGATAAAGGGTTATATGCTCTCTGTGTATCATGTATCTGCGGGATATTTTTTGGGAGGGTTAGTGGGTTGTTGTGTATGTGAGGCCTACCAGGCAGTGTTGAAGAGACTAGTGGGCTCAAAGAATTATTCTTTATTGACCAGGCTGATGGTTCATGTAGGAGCCTAAGAGTGTGATGATGCTCAGGTCTGTGGTGCTTGAGATTATCCAACCCACCCAGAAGGTCCCTGGGAGCCTCCAGGCAATGCTTAAAGTACCATGTGATGCCAGGAATTCTGAGCATCTAAGCATGTACTCTGTCATACTGTCTTCTGGCCTGTGTCTTTTTATAGATTTATTCTGATCATCATTCTGCATTTATTGTGTATTATAATTTGAGTAGTATCTGCCTCCACCACTATGGGCCCATGTGTGCCTAAACTCACCTTTGCATTTTCTGTAGCATAATGCCCACACCATGACAGACTTTTAATCATTCTTGCTAGACAATTGAAGGATTCATATATTAAGCAAGTTGATTCTGCATACTCACTTTTTTCGAATATACAAATGAAAACAGAGTTGTCCAATTCATTACATTCACCTGCAGATGATAATTTTGAAAATATTTTTACTGCAGTTTCCTAGAAAAACAGCAAAAAGTCTTAAGTCACCACATGCTTCCTTCTGAATGGATGAAGGTTGATTGAATTCTGAAGTGGCTTCACTGTTTTATGGCCTTCCTTTTGAACATTTTGGGGGGAATTTCAAGTTTACCATGATGAACCACTTAGGGAGGGGAATTGCTCTCTTATTTTTTCCCCAATGAAGGGCTGGAGCACTCTATATTTCCTGGCAGTGAAACATTTCAAAAAATGCACGACTTTCTTTTGTTGTTCTTTGCTTTGGGGGGAGGGGGTCATTCCCAGCAGTGTTTAAGGTTTACTCCTGGCCCTGTGCTCAGGGATCACTCCTGGCAGGCTTAGAGGATCATATGGGATGCTAGAGATGACCCTAGATCAGCACAAGCCAAGACAAAAGCTCTGTCTGCTGTACTATCTCTCTTCTCTCTAGCCCCCCCCCACTTTTGAAGGAATCATTGCTTTGTCATCTGTTGTAAACCATTTTCATAAACGCACTTGCAAATATTCATTAAAGGCACGAAGAGGGAAATCAAACCTCAAAGAAAGGTAACACTAGCAACCAGACTTTTGAAAGACAAGATAAACTGTTAGAGGCTTTGTAGAAACAATTATCTTCAAGCATAATTCCAGTTCTTATTTTGTTAAGATGAGAGTTGAAATAGTTTGGGAGTAGAATTGCTCATTTGACTTCAGACAGAACTAATTAGAATTATAGAAGCACAAGCAGGTACCATTTAGATTCAATATTTTAAACTGAATAATGAAAAGGAAAATAGAAAATATAAATGTGATTGTCATATTTAATAAAGTGTTATATTATGCTGAACCTGATTATGAGTAAGCATATATGTCTAGTTAAACATGTTTAGAAATTGATTACTTACTAGCCAAGTGATTCTGGCAAGAGTCATAGCCTCAAATCTAAAATGTAGATACCATGTACAATTGTTCTGAAAATTGTTCTGAGATGTTTTTTTCTGTGCTGTATAGGAAAGGACAGACAAATCAGAGTGTTGGTTATCTCTGCTACACTCCAGGCTAATCCTTTTCTCCAAGAAGACACGTATACATAGTTTTATTTCTGTGATTGTTTCTTTCGTCTTAGTTGAACTACCAGCTATAAAGCAAACCACTTTTTTTGTCATTCAGCAAATATTTATTGTTGACCTCAAATTTGCCAACAATTAGTCGAGTTGTTTGGAATACATCAACAAACCTAGGATATGAACGCTTACTCCAGACAGCATACATGCCAAGGAACATATGGGATATGGAGTCTAGTCATTTTTTTTTAATCCTGCTCTATTTACCTTGTGATTGTATTTTTTGTGATTTAGGTGAATGATAATTTTGACAGTAAAATTATTTTTCAATTAGGGTTCTACAACATCAGTACTTCAAGATACTTTTCTCTCTTACTTTCCCCCTTTTTCCTCATCTCCCTCTTCCTTCTAACTCCTCTTCTTCCTACTCCTATTTTTTCTCCTCCTCTTTCCCCACTTCTTCCCCTCCATTTTTCCCATTCCTTTTTCCCCCTCTTGTACCTCTATATCTGCTTATATTTTAAGTATGAAAAATATTTTCTTATGTTATTTTTCTTTCTGGGCCTCATTCATGCCACATAAATTAATGAGCATGTTTTATATTTCCTCAATAATGAAAAGAGGATAGCTTGGTTGTAATGGCCTTCTAGTGGCTTTCCTCATTAGTAGGCAGCTAATTGAATTGCACATCTCTCTTCCCTGTAGATTGTTGGCTGTGATCACCAACTAGGAAGCACCGCCAAGGAAGATAACTGTGGAGTCTGCAGTGGAGATGGGTCTACCTGTAGGCTGGTCCGAGGGCAGTATAAATCCCAACTCTCTGCAACCAAATGTAAGATGCAACACAGACTGGACAATCTTCGGGTTTGTTAGTTGGTTGTTCTTCCTTGGCTTGACTCTGGTGTGATAACATCTCAGCAGCTTGGAATATCTCTTTCCAAATTAAGACAAATATGAAAATATAATGAAGACTACATTTTTTTTTGTGGGGATAGGTGGAATCATTCAGGTTACTACAAACAGTACAAACAGTCCCAAGTATTTGCAAACCTTTCCTTTTGAGGTGTGTTAGCAGTGAATTATACACAAATCTAGGCTTATTCTATATGCAAACATAAATTTTGCTGCCTGGAATGAGAATGCACTGTATCTTTAACCCCTATCTGATTTAGAATGTATTCTAAATTTATGATTTAGAATGCTTGGTAGGATATAGCAGGGAGAGTGTGGGAAGGTCAGATCAAGTTCAGTTTTACCACTGTAAAATTAAAAAATTGGGTTTTCTTCACTTAAAAGTGAATTTTGATCAGTGCTTAGCACACATTCTTTCCAAGTCATTTCATTGTTAGGCAGTGATTATGTGAAGCCAAGCCATGTCTTAAATTTTGTGCATTTAAAGCTTTCAAGTTCAGTGATATAAATGCATGTGTGTGTGTGTGTGTGTGTGTGCGCGCATTCCAGTAACTTCATGAACTTCTCATTTAATCATTATGATAACCTTATTGTAAGGTTCTGTTTATTCCCATGTTACAAAGGAGATAACAAAAGCTTAGGTTAAGTGGTATTTTCAGAGTCACACAAATTTAAAGTAGTATAGTTCAGAGTTTAATCTCTTACTCATTCTTTTGGACTCTTCTAGATTTTGGCTGACTGTTTCATAACTGTTTGTAAAGCTCAAGGTAGATGGACCAAGATAGGATACTTCAATTGCCTGCCCTTCTGTATTCTACTAGAATAAACGGCACTTATTTTCATAATGTCACAACAAGAAAGTGAATCATAGAATAATTCATCATACTTTACATATTTTATCCCATATAACAATCACTGTTCCAGGTGCTATAGCAAATGATTATAGCAACAAAAAAGCTATTTCATGTATTTAAGAATTTGGAGAATTTAACCTTGTTTGGCATTTTGTATCCTGATTTTGCCATTATCCAGAAATTTTCACTAATTTCTGTACTTGCTTGAGTGTTTCATTCCATGTCTCTTCCAACTTGGGAAGATAAGTGATTATGTCAGTCTGGGATTGTTCTCTTGTAGAATAGTGTAGGGACAAACAACAATTTACATATTGGGAGGGGTGACTTAAAATGGACTATAAGTCAAGAAGAAAGGCAGTGAACTATTTTGTTGGAGAACTATTTTGAAAAGTCAGCAAAAAGCAGCTGCCAAAAGTCAAGAAGAGGGGGCGGGAAGAAAAACAAGGGACTTTCAAATACAAAAATATTTTGAGGTTTAGGGAACTCTCCACATTCTAACGCCCTTGCAGGCAGTGAAAAATGTGATTGTGAAGAAGTGGGGTGGGGGTGGGGGAGAGATTCTGGCAAAGAGAATAAAGGATGAGGTAAGTTTGACATTGATATATAATATAATTAGGCAAGGCATTTTCTTTGCTACTTCCTTTTATAAGGTGTGGGATGTACATAAGATGTACCTCCTTGTATAAGATGCTATCAGTCCAGCCCATAAGATGAACAATTAAAGAAATTAGAAGAAGAAAACAGAAGGATGCAGGCATAATAATTTGTGGGTCTCTGAAATAATGGTGGAATACATGACAAGAGTTGCATTTTAAAGGTGACTTATAGAACTTCAAGAATATTAGGAATGTTGGAACTCTTTCTAATTGTCTTTATAAATAACTCGATTAGTTCCTGTTATCTAGAAATTGTTAGATAAAAAAGATTGCATTCATCTGTACCTTTGAGGGCATGCTTTATGTTGGAGAATTCTTCCTTTGTTCCCTCTCTTGCTTCTCTACTTCCTGTTATCTTAGAGGAGTCTGAACACTCTGGTTATGCAGAAATCCCTCTTTCCTTGGTGTCTGACTCTGGAACAGTGATAGAGAAGCTTTAAAATGACAAACTGAAGCACATTAAGAGTCATAAGTCATGTCTAGGGCTGTGAGTAAGTATCTCAATGAAAAGTGCTCTAGTCAGAACTAAGAGTAGGTAAATTATATAATACACGACCTGCTGATTATCACTAATGACAAAATGCAATTGATTCATTTACCTTAATACTGATGATGCCTCATGACAAAGTGATTTATATCCATGAAGCCTGGTCTGTGCATGTACCTCACCACAATCTATAGCAGATGCTGAACTAGCTGCCTTATTTATGTTTTCTCCTCTCCAGAAGAACCTTCCTCCCTATATTTACAGACTGTGAGGTGACCTGCAGGCAGGGGAGATTAGGCTGCTCTGCAGGGCCCAGTGCACAGGCAGGTGAGAAGCTCTCTTCTGTAAAGAATCTGGAAGGTTTCTGCCAGGCCTCTTTGCGATCTGCCAAAAGGCCCAGATAGCCAGCCTCATGCTCCTCTCAAACTCCCAGCATTTGGATTCCCCGCATTGAACTCATTTCTTTGTACTTACATCCAAGTTTTTTCACCTCTCATTATCAAGCCTGGGGAAACAAAGAAAAACTGGAGAGTGGAGAAAGACTGAGATGGAAATGCCAGAAAGAAAAAAAAGAGAGAAAGAGAGAAGAACTTATCTAACAGATCAAGGAACCAGTTGCCTCTTTTATAAGGCAAATGCTACATACTTGTGGTGTTCAGTCTGTTTCCCTAGGTACTTCTGGTCTACTTTATCAGCTGAAAAACTACAAAAGACCAAATTTAGCTAACACTTACTATTTTTGATTCTTGATATTAAAGACTCATTTGCTCATAAAGTTTATGATTTTAGTCCACATTGTGTATTTCCCAAGTATACGCAGAATAGACAGAGCAAGTAGCATCCTATTTGCTGTTGATGCAGTTGAGGCAGAAGCTGCAGAAGTGGGTCTCTGTTTGCAATTTCAGATTCAATTAAAGCCACTTGACTCAGAACTGGAAAGTAGAAAAGTTTATTGGAAAGTAGAAGAAAGGAGTTCCCCAAGTGGGGAGGAACTTAGCATAGGAATAAGTTTAAAGAGTTTTGTGCAGGCCTTTTTAAAAGTCCTTTGCATTTCTTCTGTATCACTGTATCACTGTCATCTCCCCTGCTCATCGATTCGCTCAAATGGGTACCAGTAACGTCTCCATTGTGAGACTTGTTGTTACTGTTTTTGGCATATCAAATATGCCACGGGTAGCTTGCCAGGCTCTGTCGTGTGGGTGAGATACTCTTGGTAGCTTGCTGAGCTCTCCGAGAGGGGTGGAGGAATCAAACCCGGATCAGTCGCCCTACCAGCTATGCTATGGCTCCAGCCTCAATCAAAAAGTATTGTAGAGAATGCAGGAATCTACATGGTGGTTGGGCTGGTTTGAGTCTTTCTGGCCATCTGTCTCACGTTATTGTCAATATTATCTTAGTCTCTCTGTGAGCCTAAGCTCTGGGGCAGAATTTTTATGATGAACAATAGTTAACTCACTGTTCATCAGAAAAGCCTAAGGATTTGCCTGGAGTCAAAGATGTATGATGGGCCATCCAAAAGTAGGACTGCTCACTGCAGCTGGCAAGGGTAATTGAGGCTTTGTCTTTTACTACCAACTTGACATGTCAAGTTCTATGTATATCTTATATATATATCTGCAAACTTTGGTGGCTTTTTTTTTTGCTTTTTTTTTTTGATCACACCCGGCGATGCCCAGGGATTACTCCTGGCTCTGCACTCAGGGGTTACCCCTGGCAGTGCTCAGGGGACCATATGGAAAGCTGGGAATCAAACCCAGGTGGGCCTCGTGCAAGGCAAATGCCCTACCCACTGTGCTATTGCTCCAACCCCTATATCTGCAAACTTTGAAATCCCCTGACATCTTAAATCTTTCTTAAATCTTTCTCTATGGAACAGAAACACTAAGTTATAACACGATAAAAAGAAATCGCTAATACCTGACTGTGCTGTTCAATCTATGGTTTATGCTGATTTGTAGTGTCTCAGGGGAAACATACTCTCAAACTATCACTCTGGTTCACAGGTTTTTGAAGACATGCTTATAATAAAGTGCAAATCTGTATATTAGATTATAAAATGTCTGGATTTTATGAAAGAAGCACAAAACCTTAAAGAAATGTTCACCTTGCACCCAGTTGTTTGCTATATATGTGTGTGTGTGTGTGTGTGTGTGTGTGTGTGTGTGTACGGAACTTTATAAAAACCTCACATTCACTGAAATTTATTCATTCAACTACAAATGTGATTTACACACCTGCTATATGCTGAAAGGACTATTATAGTATTAGAAGCATGAGAAAAAGCAAAGCAAAGTGTTTTTCTTGGGGCTTACATGCTAGGAAGAGTAACAGATGAAAAAACAAAACAAATAAAATGCATGCATATGTCAGTGGTAATAGGAGTCACGGGGAAAATAGTGAAGCCAGGAAGAGGGGTGGAGACAGATATGGGCTCCCAACCAAGGATGTTGCAAGGGAGTTGCAATCTTCAATAGGAATTGTAAGAAATCACTAGTTAGATAGCATTAGAGCCAAAATCTCAAGAAGGTACTGGTAGGACATCGTGCCAATGGTCAGGCATAGAGAAATACTAGTACAAAGACCCCAGAGGTAGCTACATTATTGACACACTTCTTGAAGATCAAAGCCAGAATGACTGAAATAAAGGAATTTTTCATATGATTAGAGGAAATGATAAGAGCAGAGGGGTGGTAAGGAAAGAGGAAAAATCGTTTAGATACTGTAGGATTTGGTAAGGACTTGGTGCTTTTAATATGGATGAGATGAAAAATGACTGGAGGATTTGGAACAGAGAACTGATCCAGTTCACTTGTTTAAGGATCACTTTTGCACTGTGTTGAGAATGAACTCTATTGAGTCCAACTACAAAAATAAGAAAATAATTTTGGATGCTGTTCCAGTTAGCCAGTCTGGGGCGCTGAAGCTTGAGCCACTGGTGTGAATGATGGAAGTGAGAAGCATTTCAATTCAAACTATATTGCATTTCTTTGAATCCAAAACAGAACTGAAATATGTACCAGTTTATGTATCACTAAGAAAGAAAGAAAGAAAAAAGCTGCCATTGAAATGAAAAAACTTGACATAATGCACCTAACTTCTTGAATTTTATGCCATAGATTTTATAAATTATTTTACAGTTAGGCATATTTTATCATATATGACTCTTACTAATGTAGAAAAAGGAAAACAAAGATTTTCTTCAAGCTTCAACTCCTTTTTTTAACATTTCAGAGTCAATTTCCACATTTCATCCAGGTATTTGTAAGAGCATTTAAAAATAATCCACAAAATGAAGAAAATTTATTATCATTTAAATCAAATTTGTTAAGATAAGGACATGAACTATAGTTTAGCAGGTAGGGCACTTGTTCATGCAGGTTCAAATCGGTACCCTATAAGGTCCCCAAACTTAGCCAGGAATGATTCCTGAGTGCAGAGCCAGGAATAAACCCTGAGCACCACTGGGTGTGGCCCCCAAACAGACAAAAAAGGACAAAAATAACCAATGCTTCCATGAATGAAGGGGAAAAGGAAGTCTCGTCCACTGATGGTGGGATGGTAAAGTCAACTGGATTTACCTTTTTAGAAAACAATATTTCTCAAAACATTTTGAAAACAAAACATTTCTCAAAAACTTCAGAACTAGTCCTCCATGTGATCCAACAATTCCACTTTTGGACATCTATCACAAGGGCTGAAAACTCTGTTCATATAAAAACATTTATATCCCTATGCTCATTGTAGCATTCTTTAAAAATGTCTTATAGGGCCAAAGTGATAGTATAGCAAATAGGGCACTTGCCTTGCACTCAGCCAACTCAGATTCTATCTCTGTCACTCTATACAGTCCTTTGTGCCCCACCAGGAGTGATCCCTGAGCTCAAATCCAGGAGTAATCCCCCAGGACTTGTGAGAGTGGCCCAAATAACAAACAAGCAAAAGTTTACAGATTAGATTGTGTACATTTTCATATTAACATGGGATATCTTTAATATATTGTGTCATTCAAACTTTCACCATCTCAAGTTCTCTCCATTTACTTAGATCTTTAATTTTATCAGTATTTTTGTATTTTATTGTATTCATTTTAATTACACTTTTTAAATTTTTTGCAACTTTTGCAAATAGTATCTTATTTTTGGGGCTGGATCGATAGCACAGTGGTTGGGCTTTCGCTTTTCACTCGGCCGACCCGAGTTTGATTCCTCTGCCCCTCTCGGAGGGCCCGGCAAGCTACCGAGAGTATCGCACCCGCACGGCAGAGCCTGGCAAGCTACCCATGCGTATTGGATATGCCAAAAACAGTAACAATAAGTCTCTCAATGAGAGATGTTACTGGTGCCCGCTCAAACAAATCGATGAGCAACGGGATGACAGTGACAATAATCTTATTTTAATTTCTAAATGTATATTCATCTTTTTTTACTTTGTTATTTGAGATTCTGTGGTTTACAATACTGTTAATGATTTCCCATGCTGTATATTACTGATTTATTTTTGTATGTCATTCAAGTATATTTATAAATCTGCCAAACAATTACTTCAGAGAAATTTTGAATTTTCTGTGTAAACTATCATGTCATTTGTAGACAAAACTAGTCTTAGATCTCTCTTTTCAATTTGTAGACTGTTTTTTTACTTTCATGATGTGAATGTGCTAGCAAAGATATTAATCACATTGTTGAATAAATGTGCTATGAATAGGTGTCCTTGCTTTAGTCACAGTCTGATGGAAGAAGGAACTCAATTTCTTACTTCTAAGGGTGATTTCTTGGTTATAGAATTTTTGTTAATGCTCTTTATTCACTGAAGAAGCTTTTTGTCCAAAATTGCCAAGATCTATTATCATAAATGACTATTGAATTCTGTCATGCTTGTTTCAGCTTCAGTTAATTTAATCAAGTGGTTGTTCTTCCTTAAACTGTTATGATGGATAACATTAATTGTTTTCAAACAAAGAGCCAGTCTTGTATTTCTGAGATAAGTTTTATTTAGTCATGTTAGATTATTCTATATCTAGGTAACTGGATTTGATTTGTCAGTTTTTTGTTTGAGGATTCTTTTTTATATCTGTTCATGAAAGATGCCTGTGGTATCCTTTTCTTATAGCATCTTTGTGTGGTTTGGTTATGAGTGGCCTCATGCATTGAATTGGGAAATGATAGCTCTATTCTATTTCCTGGAAGAAATTGTATAAAATTGATGTCAATTTTTTTCTTTAAATGTTTGATAGTATTCACCAGCTAAATTTCTGTGCTAGAAATTTCTCTTTTGTGTGCATAACTTTTTGAACATATGGTATATAGTTATAGTAACTATTTTAAGTGCCTTTTCTAAGTTCTGTTGCTTGTTTGGTTTTTATTTTCAATATGAGCTATACTTTTTGGTTTCTTTTCATCCCGGTAAGGTTCATTTATAAAAACCAATTCCAGACATTAACATTTTTATCTTATTGTATACTAGATATTTTTGTGTCCCTTTACATATTTATGACTTTCATTATGGAAGCAATTTAATTACTTGGAATCCATTTGATCCTTTGGGTCTTAAAATGTGTTAGACAGGACCAAAGCCATGTTTGACCTAGTGCTAATTATGCCCAGCAAGACATTCTGAGTACTCAATGTCCCATGAATTATTAAGTTTTCCAGCCTGTATGTGAAATAAAATACTGTTCTCAACCATCTATGAGTGCAATATACTTGTTTCTTTTTTCTGGTCTTTTTCCCTGGTGGAAGGTGATTTCTTCACATGCTGATCACCATGAGTAAGCTGCTTGATGCCTATAGATATCTGAGATCCAAGATTTGTCACATTTCTGGTGTGCTGTGCTTTAAGCTCTAGCCAGTCCTCTTGTTTCTTTAGTTTCTTAGTTGTCTTTTTAACATAGGAACTCTACCTGGCTCTGAGTTCCCACTTCCTGATACATGGATTGGAAAACTCTGTTGAGATGTAATCTGAGGTAATGTTTAGGCTCAACTCATCTATTCCTTCTTGGGATTACTCCAATGTGATGGGTGCAGAGTTTTTAACCCAGACAGTGGACAATAAGAACTTACCTTCTTTATGTACTTACAGTATACCATCTTCACTATAACTCATAAATTGAGGGAATTTTTGAAAGGAACAAATATTCAGCTTTATTTTATTATTAGAACTATTTTAAAATTAATTACAAAGGAGCACTTTTTAAAAAATAAATGTATACAATGAAAATCTCCTAGAGATTAGCAGACTACTTTTAGATATAGTCAATAATATTAGTAAAAGTTCTTTCAAGGGACTAGATAGATAGCAAAGGGACTAAGCCTCTTGTTTTGCTTATGGCTGGCCTGTGTTCAAACCCCATTACCCCATATGTTTCCCCAAACCAGCAAGGAGTGGTCCTTGACTGCAGAGCCAGGAGTTAGCTCTGAGCACAGCTGGGTGTAGACCCAAAACAAACAAACAAACAACCAAACAAGAAAATGAATATATTTGGCAGTGTTTCCCTACATATTTTTTTTTTATCTTAAATCTCTTTTAGGGACCAGTTTGTGGAACTATAGTGTTTTTTTTTTTTATTGCTGAGCTCATGAAACTTTCTAATACTAGGAGACATTCAAGTATAAATGTAAAATAAAATAATTATTTTATTTATTGCCTTGTGACTGTCAATTTATAATAAGTCCTTTTAAGAGCCATAGACAAACAGGTCATGACACACCCGACCTCTCTTGCTGTGTGCCACTGATGATTCAAGTTTGCACTAACCTGAGTAACTCCATATTCCTCTCTAACAAGGTAGTGGAGGGTATCCGGAAACATTTCATTTTTTCTCAGTCCAGTTTTTCCATTCCAATCTCTTCCTCCAACTGCCTTGTAGGTTCATTACCATACATTGGTGAATATTTGTGAATATATAATGCATCAGCGAAAAGATAGTCTGAATGCCCCAGCATGTGGAATTTGAATAACCCACCAAAATAAGAAGGAGACTGCTTGAGCCTTGTGTGGGTCAGAAAACTGCCACAAAGCATTGCAGGACCAAACAGAGAGCTTCTCTTTAATTTGCACTTTACTTGACCTGTGGATAAACAAAGACTTTCTATTTCGAGAAATCCCATTATTTTAGCTGCTTTGAATTTCTTTTGTAAACTTAAAAATCCATGTCCTTATGCAGTGCATTTAAAGCTTTGGTGGGATCAATCTGAAATTTTTGGTTTCCTTTCTATTTTTCCATGATGTATTGTGATGTATGTCACACATTCTGAGCTCTCTGAAATTCAGCCTTTTCTTCAAAGATGTATAACATTAAAAGCAGCCTGAAGGTCGTGGCATGAGTAGAATATTCAATATTGCAGGGAACTTGATAAATGAAATTTCTTAAGGGAAAGAATTGAGAGCCTATGATCTTTATGATTCATTCAACTGACTATATGGTAGGGGCCTTGAAGTGTTTAAAATAAAAATAAAAAAATAAATGCCCTTTCATTACCTGTCTTTAAGTAGATTTAGAATAAAGGGAGAAAGCAATCTTTCTATATTTCAGATTGTACATCTATCTATATCATCAGTTCACATCTCTATTTACAAATGCATTAGGAAGTATTATTTGTTTTAAAAATAAGAAAATTTAGGATCAAAGAAGTTGGAGAACTTCTGAAATTTATTGCTTGATTATCACCTAAGGTTCAGAGAAATTGCCTGCTTTGAGATTCTCATTATTTAACTTCTTCCAATGATAAGATAATGTATAAAAAATGTACTAAGACAATGTATAATGTATTAAAAAAGTGAGAAACAGAGAAACTCATAGAAATACTGAATGTGTTAATGTATTTTTTAGTTCCTAATTTTTCCTTGTTTTCTGGAATACCCTTTTGTCCTTTGATCTTAGGCTATTCATATTTATCAGAACTTTTGTTTCTATGCAGAATAGAGATGATACTGTTTTTTGTTGTTTTTATTACAAGTTTTATGTGAAGAAGCAAGCAGTATAATATAAATGGAAATAAAACTCATCTGTACCATAAAATATAAGACTATGGTCATAAATAGCATTCTAAGTAAGAATGCTTGTGATGTTTGGTATGTCTGTGATGTACCACTCATTTCATTAAACTATAGTTCTTGTGACTGTAATTGAGATTAATTTCTGTTGAAATTAATCTCAATTATAGAATACTGTGAGAAGTAATCCATTTTTTAAATGATCTGCAATGCAGTCCATTTTTTCCCCCTCCTAAACAGAGAAGGCAATTGTTAAGAAATATATATAACCATCTAGGGAACACTCACTAGTATTAGGTGTTAATAATGTGCAGGATATTGAAGGACTGCAAGGCAAGATTTCTGTCCTTAAGGGTTTAAAGAATACAAACACATGTATTTCCACCTCCTTTATCTATCCTACTCATCCAAGATACTCTCCCAGAGAGAATTTCAGGTTTTAGTATGTCATCTTTTGAACATTAAAATTTATTTTCCTTTAATAATACAGCTTGCTCTCATCCACAGATATTTGGGGGTATAAGACAAAGTTTTAAAATCAGAAATTAAATAATGTAAATTCATTTTTCAACATCATAATGCATAATTTGAAAGGCAAAATCTTTCTTGAATTCACTGACAAATGGCATTATTTTTTAAGTACATGTAATCTTGGGGTACAAGGAAATTTTGATTACCAAATATTTGGATGACATTTCAAACCTTTTTTAAAAGTCTGTTGTGGAGGCATTCAATAGTTTTGTGTTTTGTAAAATAATAGTTTTATTATTATGTGCTTTTAAGACTTCACTTTGTTTCTCTCTAGTGGAAGATACTGTGGTGGCTATTCCCTATGGAAGTAGACATATTCGCCTTGTCTTAAAAGGACCAGATCACTTGTGTAAGTAAAATGAGTTGTTTTCCTTTAGGTATTGGGAATTGTTATCATTTACTTTTTTATTCTCAGATGAGATTAAAAATACTAAAGTACAAATCTTTCAACTCTATCATAACATGATATTTTGGATGCTTCTGTTTGTATTTTTGTTACCTGATGAGATAACAGAAACCTCTGCAGTAATTATCTCTCACCACAGCCATCCTGAGAAAAATACAAAATAGATGCTCATAATAGAGTGTTCATAAGTTAATAACATGTTTCTTCTTTTGTAGATTTCTTTTGTAAATTGTGTAAATTTCTAATTTTCACTCTTCTTCATTACTCATTCTTTTTCTTGTCTCACCTCTCCTTTTTTTACTTCTCTATCTTTTATTTGGGGTCATGCCTAACTATGGTTAGGATTTATTCCTGGTTCTGTGCTCAGAGACTACTACTGATAATGCTCAAGGACTATCTGCAGTGATGGGATAGAACTGAGATTAGCCATGTATAAGGCACTTTAACTGTCTGTCCAGCTGCCTTTCTTCTTTTTTTTAATCCTACTCTCTTTAATTCTACTTTCTTCTGTTCCACCCATCACCCACACTTTTGTTTTCTATAACTTTCTCAATTCAGGAGACAAAGACTACCTTAACACTGTTATTTAGAGCAATTACATGTGTTCTAAATTAATGTCCTGTGTATTAAGATTATACAAGACCCTGATATCTTGTAAACAGCCTCTGGAATTCATGATTGAAGAGTATCCTATGCCTCAAAGATCAAATGGTAGCATGGCAATACCAAATTTTTTTGTGTGTAAAAATCTATTGTCAGTCATGTCAAGGCAATAGTATATATCCATATTGTTTTCTTTTTCTAGTACTATTTAGTGCTGTTTCTATGTAGCCTTGTAAATTACTAGCAGGAAATTATAGACTATCAACAATGGGCAAGAGGAGAGGATATGCCTTCTTCTCTGTAAAATTCCATTTCACTGGAAGATTACACTTCAGTTAGTCCCTTGAGGGTTTGTGATCTTCCCCACTGTGATTATTCCTGGGGTCCTGAGGAGCCATCTATCATCTTCTGCACTTTCTCCTCTCCCACACACATGCCCAGGAAACCAATTTAGGTAGCAAACATTATCTTTTGGCAAGTAGATTGTGAATGAAATCATCCTAGAAAGACAAACAAGAGGAAGACAAATTGGAGTCTATAAAAGTTCAAATAGCCTACGAGAGTCTTCATAAAAATAAAAATAGATTTCATGGGAGAGGTGGGATTTGAAAGGTCATGTGTAGTAAAGCTTGAAGTAAGGTATAGTTTAGGCAAAGTCAAGCAGCATGGGCAAGTCTTCTCATATGGATCAAAGTTCTTTCCCAATCCTGAAAAGTCTCCAAAATAGTATTCATATGTCAGACAATGATATGTGTGTGCACTATTACCATTCACATGATTTGTTTTTTCCCCTGTCAATTGAACAGAGGTAACTGCTGGTGTAACAACTCTTCTCAAGAACTGTATTTTTCTCCATAGTGACAGGCTAAAATAAAATATACAGTGCAAAGATTTTCACTAAGTGGAGGACTGCACCTTCAATGTAGAAGGAAAATATAACCCAAAGGAATATATTTAAAAGGAAAATTCAATTTGATAAATGCATTTGCCCCTCAGATTATGGGAGGTATTCCTAATTGTGCGAACATTTTAAATCAGGAGAATTGGCCTCATTTGGTTTAATTGACCTTGTTTCATTTAATTATTCTAAGGATTTCATAGATAAAACTGCAAATTGTAATCAGCCTATTTCTTCCATCTGGCCTACTATTGATAACATATGTGTAACTAAGAAAATTTTTGTTTTGATTTTATATTTGAAATATAATTTAGAGAAATTAGTGGGAGTAAATTTTACTATTTCTCTTGCAGTCCTTTTCCCTTTCTGCTCAGAAGCTGGTCTACTTTGTGACTTAGTATTTGGAAGCAACCTAAAACATAACCTGGCAGTCTGGTTCAGGCCTCACTCGTTTTTATATTCAGAAGTACTTTGAGAGGAGAGCTAGAAGGCCAAGTGATAAAAATGAATCAGATGATCAATTAGTTTATCATATGTGTTGCCAAAGCGAGCACAAGATGGTCAGTTAGTTTAATCTCCAGAACTTTTCCAAAACTAATTTACATCTTGTAGATATTGCCACAAATGAGTGTAATTGTCTGTGAGGCAGTTCAAAGAAGAAAGGTTGGAGTAAGGAGATTCAGCCCTTTGGATGTTAACGATTGTGGTTCTCCCACACGCCAATATTCCATCCAGTCAGATACTTCTATGAGGTTCTCACTGTACTGAGGTATGGAAAGAAAGCCTGACCTTCTCCTAAGCAAGAACTACACAGACTTCACCTGAGAATTTCAAGCTTCTACTTGAGCAACCTGTATTTTGTATTTGTTGATATTCCTTGTCATAGTTAACTTGGAGTAGGAAACATATAGCATTATTTACTTAAAATATTTTAGGTACTATCATATGTTCAGAGTCCTTTAAAAATACCCTTAACTCTAGCACTCCGGTCTTTAAAATATATGAGATTCTTATAGCTATATACAACATGTGTATACATATATATAAAAATATCTATATGTTACATATGTATCTGTGTTATATATACTTATGTAATATATATTATATATATGTGACAACAGGTGAAGCCTTTGTAATGTGAAACATGGGGTTGTCACTCAGCAGTATAGTGCATGCCTCACATGCATGAGGCTCTGGTTCAATCTCTGCCCCTTCCCACATACAAATAACAGGTAAGAAGGAAGTTATTGTGATTAGGTTTAAGATAGGAGACTGAGTAATACCCAAACACCTCATGTTGTTTTCTTTTCTTTTTTTAGCTGAAAAAACTGCTGCCCAAACCAACAGTTCTTATGAATGTTTTGGAAATTGTTGTTACTCAATCTAGCTCTTTTCATGAAAAGAGAAATAAATCTCCATTAAATCTGGCTTGCATGAGATTTAATCTTTTCTGAAACACACATCCAAATTACCCCCATCTGCAGGATTCACAGATTTCCTACAACAAAAGCACTCCAAAAACATTGTCATTGGCCAAATACAGAATGGAATTCTTTGGGAATCAAGAAGTTCTTTATGTTTTAAGCATGTACAAAATAAAATTGGGGGGAGGCAGAGAGATAGGATAGGGATTAAGCATTTGACTTTGATCCCACTGATTCTGATTTGAATCTTCAGCCCCACATATGGTTCCTTGACCAGGCATCACTCCGAAGTACAGTCAGCAGTAACCTCTGAACACCTTTAGATCTGACAACAAAACAAAGCAGAAATATAGTGTGTGTGCACAATACTGAATTTAGAACTAGAAAATTCTTTTAAGATGAGAACTAAAAAGGAGAATTATTCTGTCTATACTTTCTTCATTTGAATACTAGCAAACGTTCACTAAGTAACCAGATAGTATGAGTAAATAGCAGGTAATACATGAATGCAAAGTAATGTAAAAATCACACCAATATTAAGAGAACTCAGAAATGATCTCCTAAATCTCAGAGAAGAAAATAAGAACTGAAGAATAGTCTAAACCTATAGTTTTTAACCACTGGTGCCCATCTATAGATGTGAAAGGGTTGAAAATCACTCTTCTTCATTGAGGACAATAAGAGAATCATCCAAGATAGTTTAGTCAGAAGAATAGAGTTCTTGGAGTTCCCAGATTATATCATCTAAGAGTTAAATTTTCTGATGAGATTTTCAGATGAAATTATTTAAAACTCATTAGCCAAGCTTTAAAACACTTTTATCTGTCCCTGAAACATCTCTGTGATCCATAAGTGCCTGTATATTTTGTTTATGTCAGTCATGTAAAGAATGATGCTTCTCATTTACATAGTTCTAGATTTTGTTGCATGAAATGTGCTTGTAAGTGGTCTGTTGTAGCCCTGGGAATATCTTTCTCTGCTCTTCATGTGTTTGATTATGTAGATCTGGAAACCAAAACCCTCCAGGGGGCTAAGGGTGAAAACAGTCTCAGTTCCACGGGCACTTTTCTTGTGGACAATTCTAGTGTGGAGTTCCAGAAATTTCCAGACAAAGAGATACTGAGAATGACTGGACCACTCACAGCAGATTTCATTGTCAAGGTAAGCCCATATGGATTGAAAAAATCTCCCCTCTTTCTTTCAAGCTACATCCAAACTGATATTATTTATAACCTGAAGAGAGAAGAATGTTATGTTTGACATAGATTTAGAAAGTCTGTTATTCAGAAAATGTTTAATTCAAGGGTGTTGAGCTATATCCTGGACTTTGTAAGAACATAAAACATTCTTAAGGTCTAGGAAAATCCTTCTGTGAATATTTATGTAATGCACATATATTATGTGTATTTGTAGACATACTGTATATTCCACTCAAAAAGTCAACTTATCAGTGCTTGGGGAATATAAACAGTTTTAAGAACAACATACAGCCACTGACTCATATAGGTGTCCTTAGTCAAAGGGAAAGATAAACTAATGATCCATAGTTTTGGTCATGCTTCCAATTACAAGTTCAGTTTTTCTCTTGTACTAGCAACAAGACTAAGATGTTTCCTACTATCAGAGCTGCCCTATTCTTCAAGGTAATATAAAACACATTGCTGGAAGTAGCACACACATTTTGTAGGGGAAAAAATGTACACAATAGAAGAACATTTGGGAATCACAATAAAATAAAGTATATTTTTCCTCAGTAGGTCAGGAGGACATGAAGGATTTCAACTGTAAAGCTGTAAAACTTGTAATATGTCCAGGACTCCATAAATTTTTCATCATAGGACCTGGAGCCAGAGGACATTTGATTTAAGTTTGATGACCCAATGGCAACTGGAAATAAGAATGCTTATAAAAAAATATGCTAGGCAATGAGGATGGGTGGAAGAAGGGTTCCAGAGTACCTTCCTCTGTCTCCATCTGCTTGGTAGTTCTTTTTAATTCAGTCCAGATGACAATCACATGAAATGTGAAACAGAAGCTACAATCAAGGAGAACACACATAGAAATGATGCTAGAGGTAGTTAAATAATTTTGTCTAAACAGGCAGATACAAGGGCTTGAGAGATATTACAGCAGATAGAGATTAGCATTGCACAAGTTCAACTTGGATTTGACCCCCAGCATACATATGGTCCCCCTGAATGCAGAGCCATGAGTAATCCCTGAATCCTGTCAGTTGATGCCCCCCCAAACAAAACAATACCCCAAATAGGATAGCGTGGTAAAAAAAAATATGGTATATCTTTTTGAAACCCCTAAAATACTACTTAGAAAACCACTTATGTTAATTTTCTTAATGGCCTTTGAAGAGTTAATTTTTATTTATTTATTTAAATGTAGGCATACTTCTATTTACTTAGTCGTTGATTAAGAGTTAATTTTTTTTTTTTTGCTTTTTGGGTCACACCCAGCAATGCACAGGGGTCACTCCTGGCTCATGCACTCAGGAATCACCCCTGGCGGTGCTCAGGGGACCATATGGGATGCTGGGATTTGAACCCAGGTCGGCCGCGTGCAAGGCAAACACCCTACCCGCTGTGCTATCACTCCAGCCCCGATTAAGAGTTAATTTTTAAGTAATGTTTTTCCTACTTGCACAGTTCACAGCATTTTCAATGCATTTCATCTGTCCAGCTTCCTTCTGCACATCACCACTTAGATGTTCCATTAGCAAATACAATTCAATATGTCAAAACTAAACTTGTTTATACCTGAAAATCATTTTATCTTTTTTAGTTTTTGTCATATAGGCTAATACACTGTAAGCCCAGTAAAAATTTCAGAGTTATGCCAATTTCCCATTTTCTATACACTTCTAATTATAGCTATTTCTTCCCCATCCTACTGCCACTGTTTTTTAGTTTACACCTTCACATTTTCTCATTTCAAGTATTTCAAAAAATTCTTAATAACCTTTATAAATTCTGATCCCTTTGATAATCTGCCTTCAAATTATTCCTCCTAAAACTCTAATTCCTCTCTTTATAACCTTTCATTGCCCTCATTTCTACTCTTTATTTTTTTCATCTTTTTATTTATTTAAATTTTTTTAATTTTTATTGGATCACTGTGAGATAGTTACAAGCTTTCATGTTTGGGTTACAATCACACAATGATCAAACACCCGTAATATGGATTTCCTTCCTAACCACACCTTTGACTTTTTGACTTTTTTCTATCTTGCTTCACATAATGGAAGGGCTCCCAATGTCTTATACTCTCAAAACTCATTAATTGTTCTCTTTTCATTAGAGCACTGTGATGTACAATGTAGTTCATGTTAAAGTTTTAGTCATACAATGTTCTAATATGAATCCAATTGCCAGTGTGGACTTCCCTCCACCAATGTCCCCAAAGGTGCCTCCCACTAGTGCAGAACCCTTTATCTGCAATGCTCATTGCTGCTTCCTTCATTCATTCCTACTAACTCATACTGGTGTTCAGAATTTCTTTCTTCCAGAAACTTTCTGGATTTGATCCTAAATTGATATTTACATTACATCCCACACCATCGGTTCCTTGAAGATAGGAAATCATCAAAGAATCATAGCTATTTCTTCTATGAAAGAATCATCTCTTTGTCTTCACATTTCTTTAAGAACCCACAAAATACTAACATAGGTCAGGATCAATAAAAAACTTTGCCACAATTGCTAAAAAATGATAGATGCTGACTTCTTCATTCTTCCTGAAGGAAAGCAGCCTCATCTTTACCTTGAAAAGCTTGAACTCATGTGGATAAATCAGAGCATAATCACATCTCTTTACTTTTGGACCAGAACTCTCTTCAGTATTCTGTGTTGCTTCTAAGGATATATTTTCCTTCTACCTATAAATGTACAGAGTTGATGATAAAAAAAAATGGAGTTTGAAGAATATTTTGATTCTTTCCTAGGTACCTAGCATCCATACATATCTTCTTTCATAAATAGACTCTTTTCATTTTAGTAGTTTTTATATTATATGCCCTATTTGATGACTTAGCTTTACATTACAAATGAGAAGTAAATAAGATTTATTTTAAAATATCAGGAGTCTGGGATCAAAGAGATAGTATAGGGGTTAAGGCTCTTATTTTGCATCTAGCCAACACTGATCACATATCTTCTCTCCCCACCCCACCCCACCCCCGCCTTCCAGCACTGCCTGGAGTGATCCATGAGGACTGCCAGATGTTTCTCCAAATAAATTAATCAATTAATAAAATATCACAGACAGAAGCCAGAGAAATTGTATGAGGTTTAAGGTGCTGGGCTTTCATGTGTCTGACTCCAATTCACACCCCTGTGCCACATATGGTTTTTTTTGTACTGGCCAGGAGTGATCCCTGAACACTGCCAAGTACCACAGTAACCCTCGCAAACACGTACATATATACATATATGTATAAAACTTAATATATTCCTTCTTCCATTATAGTTTTAAATTATTTTACTTGCACTTAACATAAATCAGATATTTAGGAATATGTAGAAAAATAAAATTACCTTTCTCCCAGTGACTCTTCTTTTTTTTCAGCATTTGCCAGGAAATAGCTGAAATGAAAAAAAACATTCTTAATATTTATTACCTTTCATGATTTAGGTGCTTAGAAATTATGAGTTGGAAATCATTTTTTAGTATCATTCAAATTATATATTGCCATTTGTTGCAAATAATGTTTTGAAACTTCCTTTTTTGGCTATCATAAAAATTGGACTAAATTCCAAAAGGGATGGAGTTTGAGCTGAAAAAGTTGAGACTAAATTCTTATAGTGCTTTCTAAGTAAGCATTTCTTCAAAATATTTTAAGTTAATACATTAGTTTTACTAATATTTGTTGGCTGCACTGGGGCGATAGCACAGTGGGTAGGGCATTTGCCTTGTACGCAGTCAACCTGGGTTTGATTCCTCCGACCCTCTCAGAGAGCCCAGCAAGCTACTGAGAGTATCCCGCCCACGGCAGAGCCTGGCAAGCTACCTGTGGTATATTTGATATGCCAAAAACAGTAACAAGTCTCACAATGGAGACATTACTGGTGCCAGCTCGAGCAAATCGATAAACAACGGGACGACAGTGCTACAGTACTAGTATATAGTAATAGAAAGGCTAAACTCTCTAGAGTTTAGTGAATTCTTCTGCTTCTAGGATTTGTGACCTTAAGTAAACTGTTTTACCTCCTTGAACCTGTTTCTTCATTTGTAAAGTGAATATAAAATGTCTCCCATATAATCCTTGTTTGTAAGATAGCATTTATAAAAGAAAATACAGTAATTTTTATTCCTTTTCATCTCTTTAAAATGTTTTAATCTTCAACAATACCCTGTCTACAGAAAGGCAAAAAACTGTTTCTATAACAATGGTTAAAGGGTGATCAATTTACAAGTGGTACATCTAGGGACCTTGTGGCAGGTACAACTATGAAGACAAATGGGTATGAGAGCAGATTGGCTGTGACACCTGGCATCATTAATTTTTAGACAAGATGACCTATTAGTTGCCTGCTATGTGCATCTTCTCTGATATTGAAGACTAATGAAAGATAATAATGATCTTTCCAGATAGGAAAACAGTGGGAAAAGTGTGCAACTATCTCACAGTGATTCAATAAAATTTTTTAAAAAAGGTTTTTTTAGTCTTATTCCATCCTTTATTATCATTTTCATCTATGTGCTACTTGAAAAAAGCAACCACAGTATATGTTTATATATACATGTTTACATATACCTTTTGAAAAATGGAAGAGGAAATTTTATTATAGAAAAAGGTGATTGATAAGTAATCCACCCTAATAACAAAAAGGCACAAGATAATAAGCAATAAACATTCTCAGAACCAAGAACACTGACTTACAGTTCATACCCTGGTAACTAGAGAACAGTTATTTCCTACAGAGGATAATTTGCTAAAAGCAGTATATTTTTCTAGTCAAGGATTTGCTTAGAAAGTTTGGCTTCGTCCCAATTGTTGCCTAAGTAGCACGTTGGAAGTACTTAGGGGACTAGAAAGTTTGTGATTTCCATTTGTTTCAGTTAGGATATTAGGCAGAGATAATCCCTTCATATTTCTTTCTGGACAGCCTTGAGCTAGACATAATTCAGCACCCCCAAAATTTTTATGAGGGGAAATAATAAGAGGCACTTCTGAAAAAAAATCACACATGTAAATATCTGAGAATTCACCTTATAAAGAAAATTCATGCAACTTTCATTTATACCTTTCTTTCATACACTGTTCAATGCAGAAGAAAGGTTGGCAATTTTATGTGGTATTTCCCTTCTCTTTGTTTATAATGTTATTTGGGGGAAATCATTTTCAGATAAAAAAACATCTGAAATATTTGTGTAACTTTGTACTAAAATAAAGTGGACAGATAACAAATACTATTGATACTCCCCACAGGCTAATATGATTAAGAAAGTCTTTGTTAGCTTCTCAAAAGCTGTAAATCTTGGGTGTAATTGACATAATCAATTAATTTTCTATTGGAAGCTCAGCTTTAGGACGTGTTCAATCTCAGTTTGATTTCTGTCTGTTACTGGGCATATTCCTAGATGGCCTTCCCATGCTATTCAATTTGTGCTCATACAAATGGAAAATCACTATTAGTTCTGAAGAATTTAAATTAAATGTAGAATTTAAATTTACTGTAAGATTTTAAGTTAACTGTAAAAAATTTAAATTTCCTGTAGGAAAGATAAATAAATGCTAATTCATTTTTCTATTCAATTTATAAAAATAGCAATGCTCTCTATAACTCTACCCCTTTATACTGATATAAAAAGAATTTATAAATGAGCGAATTAGAATACAATGCATTTCTTAAGTCCCCACATTGTTTAGTCAGTTGCATAGCAAGATTTAAGATAGTTAGGTGGGAAAAAAGTGATGTATATATAGCCAATATAACCTGATTCAGCTATTTAAAAACATGAAATATTATTTTTGTGATGAGAAAATACTGAAGCAATTATGCTACCTGGGATAAGTTAGAAGTGAAAAACAATTATCAAAAGATTTTTCTCATATGTAGACTATTAAAGAAAGTGGTCATAAAATACAATGAAATTAACCTATAGACTCTGTCAAAAATATGTTAGTTACCAAGGGAAAAAGAGAAATGCTGTAGGAGGAAATGGTAGAGGGCATCAGTTTGATAGTGAGAATGACAATAGAATTTTGGTACTAGTTCAGTGAGGTATACACACATATCAAACTGTGAAGCTGTACTCCTTCTTGTAATTTATATAGTATTATAAACCAATGGGGGAACACCACAATTTTATTCTAAAAATATAGTGTCAGAAAAGTAGCTTTGCACCTTTCTCTAAGAACCAAGAATCTGCCCAGTCCTTGTCCTTCCAGCTACACTCTTTTCAATAACTATTTTCCACTCTGATCTTAGCACCAATATCTATCTCACTAGTAGATTCAGGTCTACTTGAATTTCTAGCAGCTCCTTCCTGATATATTTTTTCCCTTTTCTCTGTTTCTTAATCAACATAATTGCTTTGAGATAGACATCTCAACTCTGCTGTCCCATTCAAGGGTCATGGCAAACTTTAATGATTACCAACATCTCTCAGGCAACCTTGATCCAGGGGTCTATTCTGAACTTCAGTGACTTCTACTATTGGGATCTGGACTGAAATTCTAGAACTAGAAAACTCTGCCAAGAGTATAAAAGTAAAGTCTGTTAATAAATTCTAAAACTATTTTAATTTATACTCCTGAATAATCAGATATTTTAAGCAATGAATGATTGCATCTATGATTTGGTTCTATAATTCTTCCTAGAGAATCTTAAAAAATATGATGCTTCTGGATGAGGGTAGTTTTGTTAACAATATAATTTCTTTCCACAAATTTTATCAACATTTGGTGTGAATAATTAGTAACAGCTCCAAGAAAACTGGCAGAAGAATAGCTTCTAAATGACAACTATTCTAAGAATTTGTCACAACAGTGGTTTGCAGTTTCAAAATTACTTAAAAGAATCACAATTAGTATATAATTCACTGTATATTTAATCAAACATTAATTTATTCAAAAATTCGTTTGCCTCCTACTGGCTATTGCCAAACATTGTCAATGATGATGAAGTGGTGGTAAAGAAATATAGAGACAGCTTTTATCCAATGCACAGAACAGCTGGGGAGATATGCCTATAGATATTATATTAATAAGTATTTGTAAACACCTACTTGTTATAAGTAAACCACTATTGCCATATACTTTTAATTTAATTTTTTTGCTTTTTGGGTCATACCCGGTATTGAACAAGGGTACTCCTGGCTCTGCACTCAGGAATTACTCCTGGAGGTGCTGGGGGACCATATGGGATGCTGGGAATCGAACCCGGGTTGACCGCATGCAAGGCAAAAGCCCTACCTTCTGTGCTATCACTCCAGCCCCGATACTTTTAAATCTTTAATGAAGCGGTGAGAAATATTTTTAGTTCTTTGATTATTCATTATCACCAACACCCCCAGAACAACCCAAAATTGAATGTAATAGATTAAGGCATTTAATAAACAGACTCATCTGTTTTCTATTTTATTCCATTTCAGCAAATGTACTGATTTATTTCCATAGTTTCCAAGTCCTGACATCCCTGCTTGCCTTGAGTTTAGCCTGAGCACATGGACCCCTATTAAGAGGTCTCTACTCAGTTTCACAGTAGAGGACCTGCCCACAGCTTCCTTCATTCACCTCCCCAAGGTCAGAGAATCTGCAGTCAAGTCAGGTGCAGAGAATCCTGATGTCAACTGCACTCTCGGTTTATCTGGAGGATACATTTCTATATCAGTAAGAGAAATGGGCCTAGTTGTAGAACATTCTGAAATGTTCAAATCCCCTTTTATTCTATTGAAAGGAAAAAGGTATGATATTTTATAGAATGTTTTAGGGAGAGCCATTGAATATTTGATGATATTTTTGTATGTTTGTAATTTCTGCTTGATTCCTTTGATTTTACATGGATTTAACTCTCAGTCTTGACCCATATATACACACTATTACTTTATTGTAACAGTGCGTCCAATTGAAATGAAAAATGATAAGTTTTTATCTTTTCCTTTACTTTTAATGTGGAAAGACATTATATTGAGTTAGAAACCATGAATTGTTGCAATTATAGTAAATCAAGCTTGATTCAGAGCATTCTTTTTTTCTTATTAAATTAAGGAAACAAATTATAATATGCCAGCCCTCCAAACACAATTTTAAACTATCAAACAGAAGCTTTCAACCTAAGGTTAAGAACTAGAACCTGATGTATGAGGGTTTAGAGTTGTATGACTCTCAGAACTAAAAGTAAAAGTTTCGAGAAAGTGAAATTAATAAAATCAGGGAACTATTAAACATAAAGCTCATCTCTGTAAGCTACATTTCAGCACCTAGAAATGTTGCTATTTGTTACAATGTGTATGAATCTTGGGTGGAATTGTGCCAAGTGAAATAAATCATAGAGAAATAAAAACAAATTCTGCATGGTCTCATTTATATGTGACATATAAAAAGCAAAATAAACAACACCAGATTCAATGATACAGAGAACAGGTTGGTTGTTTACTAAGGCAGAGACGAGAGGAAAGGGATGTACAGAAAATGGAGGGGGTCAGAAAATAGACAATTTCAGTTCCAAGATAAAGATGTCATGGGGATGACTTTGATTAACAGTGTGGAATTAGAACTTTATATGCATAAATGCTATAATTAACAGTACTGTAAATCATGGTGCCTCAACAAAAAACTAAAATTAAAAAGGTCATATCAATGTAATAGCATGGTGATTGTAGTTTATAACTACATTTTTGAAATAGATGAGAGAATACATCTTGAAATTTTTCATTTAAGGAAAAATATTAGGATGGGTTGGGTTTTGGTTTGGGACCACACCCAGTAGTGCTCATGTGTCACTCTTGGTGGTTCTCTAGGAACCAGAGATCAGATGCTGACCTGATTCATGCAAAGTATGCACCCAGCCCTTTGATTGTATCTCTGTTCCATGAAAAGGCAGTTTAGGTAATTACTCAAAGCGTTATAAAGACTTGTTATAAACGTTTTGTAATATTTACCATTATGTGATAGACCTGAAATTTACATAAGGCTGCATGTCAATAGTAGCATTGTAGCACTGTTGTCCTGTTGTTCATAGATTTGCCTGAGCGGGCACCAGTAACATCTCTATTGTGAGTCTTGTTGTTACTGGTTTTGACATATTGAATATGACACGGGTAGCATGCCAAGCTCTGCCAATGTCAATAGTACCAATGAAAAATGCAAAATTGTGCCATCAAAGGTGAATATTGAGGGGCCTATTTTTTTGTTATTGAATCACCGTGAGAACAGTTACAAAGCTTTCAGGTTTAAGTCTCAGTCATACAATGATCAAACACCCACCCCTTTACCAGTGCACATGTTCCACCACCAAGAATCCCAGTATACCCCCCTCCCACCCCCCACCCTGCCTGTTTGGTAGATGATTTTCACTTTACTCTCTCTTTGCTTTGATTACATTCAATTTTCAGCAGAAAACACACTATTTTTATTTGGAATTTTCCCCCAACAATTAGACCTGCCGAAAAGGAATCATTAGATAATTTGTTTTCTATTGCTGATAATAAAGAGCATATGATGTCACATGGCCACAACAGCGGCCACGCTGTTTTGGAATTCTGCTATTTTGGTAATTAAGTCCAGAGGTATTTCTGTCAGCAGCTGCTGCATTCTGAGATTGGTTTGTGTGCCTCTGGGAATCATGGCCATTCAGGAGCGGAGAAGCCTTTCATGGGTGGCCGCTTGGGTTCTCATTTGGGCGGGAGCAGGGCCGGTTCCGCCGCCCCATCACGAGATTTCCCGCGCGCCCTATCACTGCAAACTCCTACCTCTCTGTCCGATTGGCTCTGAAAGGTGGTGGTTGCTATGCTGCCACAAAGGGGAAAAGGCCGAGGGACAAAAACCCTCCCCCTCCCGGGGTGGCACAGGGCCAGAGCTTAGTTCACAGTCCAGGAGTATTTCTGCCAGCAGCCACTGCATCCCGATATTGCTTTGTATGCCTCTAGGATCATGGTTATTCAGGGGCAGAGGAGCTGTTCCTGAGTGGTGTTGTGTGTGTGTGTGTGTGTGTGTGTGTGTGTGTGTGTGTGTGTGTAAGGAAAGGTCACATGGCCTTGGAGAAATAGTCCTGGTCCCCACATACTGGAGCCATCTTTGTAGAAAATGGTCACTGGGATTCCATCTGGAGAAGGCAGGGAGACTGCACCTGCTTCATTTCGGGCATCTGGGCATTATCGGCTTGGTCTGGGGTCTGGAGCATTCTCCAGCATTGTGATGCCCACTGGCCAGGATTCTTCACTGCTGAGTGCAGCAAGATGTCCAAGGAGCTTATTTTTTAACCTTAAACTTCTCTGTATTAAAATGGAAACATTAAGGAGCACTTGAAATGAAAGATCAAAGAGTGCTGCTAATGGGAAGATTGCTTGGCACTATGAAAAGAATGGCAGTTTTAAAAAAGCAAACATACCTGAATTCCAGTACTACTCATTATTTCTTAGCTATATAGCCTTGAAGAACTCCCAACCTTAATTTTCTCATTATCACTTAAATATGGAAATAACATGGTTGTGGTGGTGGTGGTGGTGTGTGTGTGTGTGTGTGTGTGTGTGTGTGTGTGAACACAGAAGCTTTAAGACTAGGTTTAGTATAAAAAAGTCTACCACATATGACAGAAATGTAGTAAGTGCAGGTTGCTGTGGCAGTTGATAATACTATTATTAAAGAAAGATATCTGGAAAAGGGAGAAGGAGGGAGGAAATGCTAGTGTGGATGGACAAAATGTAGTTGTGTGAGCAGAGATTTGGGTACCTCATGATTGGCTTTCTCTACTTGGAATAACAATGTCTATTTTCATTTCCAGTTTCTTGTCAAATAGAAGCAGACATTGTCAGCATTTATGGTCATTATACATCATTTTCATCAAGCTCATTTAATGACATTCTTTCTAAGCTGTTTGTGTTCTTTCCTTCAGCATAGAGGTTTTTAACCCTCTTTTTGAAGAACCTTCTTGTCATTCCTTCCTTCCTCTTAAAATCTGAAATGTCTTATTGTTAACTTCCAGACAGAGAAGAAAAAATTGACCCCGCTTCATATTTCTGTCTTTTTAACCAAACCAAAAGATAACCCCAGACACTAGAATAAGCTTTCTCCCACTATTTTGATATTATATATACATTTTGCTACCACCCCTTTCTTAGGGTTGTTTAATTTTCAGCTCTAGGAAAAAAAAACATGAAAAACAATCCATTTCTCTAGTCTAAACAAATGCTCTCTTCTCTCATATTTTTCACGGGGCTTATGTTCAAATGAGAACCTTCTTCTAATAGTTTTCCAGCATGATAACCATTCATCCCATGAGAGCTATAGGCTTCTGTGAGACTTTTTAAAAGTGGGGGAGGGAGGGATTTACAAAGAATGTGATTAATACTATATCCCTAAGCAAACAATTAAATATCCTGTATCTGACACATAAGACTGGAAAATATTCATCTGTGGGCTATGTTTCCCAATGCAGAAAGACTCTGTATTGCTTCAGCTGTTTTTGCTTTAACTCGGGAATCGTACCACTGTTTATTCTAGTTAGGAGAGACCTGGATACTTCATGGGTCAGAATTGTGGCATAATATTAGATGTTCTATAGGTTCTCTCTCTTCTGTCTCCTTTTCAACTCTTTTAGATTTTCTGAGGAATATTTCTTTATTTCCATAAGAACTCCAAATATTGATTGAGAGGTTAGCACTTATCTTTTGTTTCTTCGGTGATACTATTTTCCTTTGCACTCTGGGTGAGTTGAACAAGTTTAGCTGCAGAACAATAAGGCCATCTTTAAAAAAATGCAGGTCAGATCCATTAGTTTATCCCCAGATAAATGACAGTCAGGACAGTTGTAAGACTTGAAAACATTAACAAAAAGTTAAGCCACATAATTCAGCTGATTAATTTATCTCTAATTGTAGTGTAATCACAGTTAGGTGTGGTCTTCTAAGTTGTCCATGTAACTTGCTTTAACATAATTAATAGCCCCAATCTTGCCAACCTATCTAAATACTAGATAACAGGTAATTCTGTCTTTCTGGAAATGTAGGGACAGAAAAGAAATTTCCCTGGCTTATCTGGGTTCTTCATGTGTTGTTCAGGCAATTTATGTCAGACAGATTAATAGGAGAAGTAACATTTAGTCACAAACATATATATAACCCATATGACTCTAAATGCAAAGGTAGAGAATGAGTCGGAGGCAGAGGGTAGTGATGACTCTCCAGAGCTAAGAAATGATGTACGGTCCTAGGACATCAAGGAGAGAGAAGACTTCACATAATGACAAAGTGATTTATATGAAGAGGAGTGGAGGGAAGTGGTGGGGGGGAGGAAGGAAGGAAGGAAAAAGGAAGGATAAAAGAGAGAATGAGATGTGAGAGGAAAGGAAGGGGAAGGGAAGAAAAGAGAAGGAATGGGAAGGGGAGAAGAAAGGGAGGGGAGGGGAGGAGAAGAGAAGAGAGGGGAGTGGAGGAGAAAAGGAACCTGGAGGTGGGAGAAGAAAAGTAAGACAAGGAGGGAGGGGAGGAGTGGAGGGGAGGGGGGAGGAGGAAGGAGAAGGGAGGGAGAGAAGAAAGAGGAAGGAGAAAGGAGAGGAAGGGAAGGGGAACTGACACAAACACAATTCCAAGTGTCCTATACTTAGATAGTTGTCCTGCCCTAGACAGATTTTGACACTAGAAAGATTTGCTAGAGGTCACCCCAAATCTCAACTGGTAACGCCACCTGTGGAGGGAAACTGAAACTATTGAAAGGAAGGTTGTGTAGTAGTAGCCTCAGGTGCTATGGTGATGGGGAATATGGACACCTGTTCACTTAAAGACTGTGAATTTCCAGGGGAATGCTGAGTGATTTTTTTTCTAAAAAATGGGAGTGTTAGGGAAAATTAGTCTGAGAACCTCAAATCTAGACAATGCTTCTAAACTATATTCTTCTAGTTGATTAAGGAAGGTCAGAAGTTTCTCCTGAAACTGGCAGCAGCTCCAATTTTCTTACCAAGAAATGGTTCACATACTAAGTGAAAGATTATAAAGCCATTTTGTGGATATCTTGGGTAAGCCTACATGAGTATTTAGAAGAGGCCTCTCTTTCAAAATTAAGGCTCTTTCCAGTAGATGCTTTTTACCCTCTAAGTTTGAATATATTACCTTATATTATGAAAAAAATCAATGAAGAAGGATTCTTCACACCAGTCTTTCAAAAGGCTTCTTGTGACTTCTAGAAGCATATGGTTTTTGAAGTAACTACTTTTAAAATATAAAATGGTACATTTGAAGGTTTGGATTTTGGATCATGTGTATATTGCCTTGGTCTCTGGGCTTGGGTCCAGGAATTTGCATTTTAGTGAGCCCCAGTTGGTAACTTTGCACTGTAAAATGCATATGAATCAATAAGTTGCCAAGAAATTCCAGGTATGATATGTGTCTAAGTGGAAGCTACTTAATTCATTAACATTTTCCTTTTAAAAAATTCTGACTGGGATCACAAGCAGTGCTTAGGTTGTTCTAGAAGCCACTCCTATTGATACCAGGGACCACAAAATCCAATGTTTCGGGTGGGGGGGGTGGTGGTGTCTAGAACTATACTTGTGGTAATGGGGGCCCAGTGGTTTGAACTTGGGTCTGGGTACAAGCAAAGAATGCAAACCTGACTATGGAGCTCTCAACTTGTTCCCCCCTCTTTTTTATTTTTAAATCGAAAAATAAGTTAATAAGTTCTGATTGGACTAGAACAATAGCACAGTGGGTAGGGCATTGCCTTGCACACAGGCAACCCGGGTTCAATTCCTCCATCCCTCTTGGAGATTCTGGCAATATACCGAGAATATCCTGCCCGCACTGCAGAGCCTGGCAAGTTACCCATGACATATCCGATATGCCCCAAAAAAGTAACAACAAATATCACAATGGAGACGTTACTGGTGCCCGCTCAAGCAAAATCATTGAACAATGGGACAACAGTACTACAGTGCTACAGTGCTAAATTGAAAAGACCATCTTTCCTTTTAATAACTTTTGTAGTATATGTATGAGATATATACAGTACTCAGGAAAAAATTGTCTGTTTCTGAACCCACATTTCAAAATCCACACAATTTTATCAGTTATGTGAGGAAGGAGAGCAATAAAAGAGAGAAGAGGAATAAGTAATTTAGGTTGAGGTCTTCCTAGGACCTAACTATATTCTGTTGAATCTGAAATAGTGGTGAGAGCAACGGTATATGCAGGGATCATTCACTGGTTAAGTAGTAAACTAGGTGAAATTGCCATAATCACTTCCCTCCCAATGCAATCCATAACCCTACTTTAGATAATCCATGTTTCCTATGTCCATGTCCAAAATTGCAAATGACTGAGAAGGCACTGCTTAGTTCTACTAATTTCTCCCCTTCGTTCTTGTTTCCTTCAGATCCACAACTCAGGACCCGCAGACAGTACAGTTCAATTTATCTTCTACCAGCCCATCATTCACCGATGGAGAGAGACAGATTTCTTTCCCTGCTCAGCAACCTGTGGAGGAGGTAATGGTGATCTCTCAGCCTAGGCGCTCTTGGCTTGGGTGAGAGACTTGGCTAACCTGAGCAAAATTTCTTCAATCTGAAGGAAATTATTGAGTGCAGTGGTGAAACAGAGCCTTTTTTCTGAAGAGTGCCAAATCCCCTCCTCAGACAGATACCTCAGTCTCAACACCCATAAGTATTTTCTCTCTGCAGAGTCCTTGTAGGGGGAAATTGTCCTTATTTCTTTCCCTGATTTCAGGTAAGGCCAGTATGACAAAAACATATAGTTTGGCAAGGGCTTGGTTTTAAGGCAATTCCCTCCATTTGAGAAAAACTACTTGTTGAAGAAAACCTATTTATTCAGAAATTCAGTGCAGAGTGTTTTGTCAGTCTGTCATATAGCATAATGTGTCCAAAAAGAATCATATTAACTTAATTAAAGGAAGTAGTTTATTATGGGGGTGGGGGTAGGAATCACTGTAGTGAGGACATTAACTTGATTATTTTTTGACCCTGTGCCATAAGCCATACATTGAAAGATACTCCATTTGCTCTTGTTTTTTATTAAAATAGTTTATTCCTGAAGAGTTACCAAATGAATTCTTATCTTCGCCCTATCCCATGTAGGATGAGATAGGGTGAAGATAGGAATTCATTTAAATATATATATTTGTATATACTTATATAAACATTTACTATTACTGCAAAGGGTTTTCCCCCCTTTTCTGATCATAATTATAATGGTTATGTAATTTATTTCAATTATTTTTACAATTGCTTAGCCATATACATAGAGAAAATTAGTTCATTTAATTTTTTCTTGTAATGTAATGAATAACTTAATTAATAGCCAAGTATTTTTCTACTTTGCCATTATTCCCTTCAAATAAATTTTTCAGAGTAAGTTTCAGAATTTGTGTGGCTTTTGGCATATATTACCAAAGTTCGTTCCAGATGGGTAATAAGCAGCATATGAATACTTTAATTTCATTACAAACTGAGACAGTATTTGTAGATGATCATTTTTAATTCTTCTCCTATAATGAGCATAAAATTATACGTATATTTTCTTAAAAATTAGTGTATCAACTAACTCCTAACTTCAGCTTCATATAGGTCTGTAATTGTATGACTCTAAGTAGTTAGCATATAAAATTACCACTCAATTATTTTGACAAGAAAAAAGGATAGTACTTCAAAATGAAGAAAAATGTTTATCTACAAATTGTTGTAAAGCAGTAAGTATGTATGATATTATTATCGGGAACTATCATATGAATAAACCACTGAAAATTGTATTCTAAGGAATAAAATTTTAAAAGTAGTCAAAGTTATATCAATGTTAAATAACTATCAATACACATTTTAGCCTTTCAGTTAATGTTATCTGTTGCTCTACCTATTCTAAATAGAAAATTACTTTGTTTAAAAATGAACTGCCAATTGCTTTGATGTTTCCTAAGAATATATTGTTTTGATATATGTATTAATGACCAGTACAGGAAATGATTCCTTTCCTTTTTAAATGAAAACCGTGTTTTGTGAGAAGTAGCAATTCAGCAATGTGTCTACTATGAAAGTTTCACATAGAATTGCTGCTGGAGTGTAATGTTAATAACCTTGATAATTGTTTGGTCTGTAATAAGGCAATTAATGTTAAACTCATATAAGCCGAACCCCTTTGGATCAGTGGTTTTCAATATTTTGAACTATTAGAAAGTGTAGGTAAAAGGAAATTTTTTGAAAATTTTCTTTAAAAACCATAGAAACTTGCCTTCCTCTCACTTCAGAGCCCATTGTTTGAGAATAACTGACCTCTAAATTCTCTTTTATATTTCTGGTTCCAAATTCAACTGGCTGATCATTTTTGCTAAGTGTAAAAAATAGCTCCCCCAAGTACCTTATAAAATTTTAGAAATGTAATTATGTGACTTTTTAGTTATTTTACTTTTACTCTGTACTTTCATTTCACACTCTAGAATAGCTTCAAAGCAATATGTATAAGCTGAAAAGTTATTATTTTATAAAAAAATTTTAGATTTGGAATTTACATATTCCTTTGCCACTCTTTAGTACCTGATAAAATCTATACTTGAGTAGAAAGTATTATGTGGAAAATTATAAAGTCATTAGCTTGTTATAAAATTATCTGCTTTAGAGTATAAGGTAATTGAAAAATAAAAGTATATTTACTCCTATAAAATAGTATTTTCTCTTTGATTTGCTCATAAAACAAAAATTAAATGGAGCATGTGTTTTTACCATTACTTTCCATGCTTTTCATCTTTACAGTAAATTGTTAAGAGGTCTTTTTTGGTCTTTAATGAACAATTAACTTTTGTGGGTGGTCTGAGAACACAGCCTCAAGCCAGGAAATCTGGTTTATAAGCCTCCTTCTGATTTCCTAAAAAATTTTGCAAGTCTTTCAACCACTCTGAGTCTGACTTTCTAACACATATTTAGCAATAAAAATATCCGACCACCTGCCAGTGAGAATATATTTTGGGGACTGGCTAGGGATAGAAAGATACAAAAAGGCCAATAAAAAATGTTCTTCCATATGTGCATTATTTTTTACCCCAAATTTCTAAGTAGTTCTCATCACCACTAGCCACCAAATCAAAAAATCAAAAAAGATGCAGGTAGGAAAGGTAAAACACATTATAAATAGAATAAAGTACTATTCAGCTCCAGTGATTCTTAATAGAGGATTCTCTGTGCATAGTAGAGTTTTGTACATGAAAGGTAAGCTTTTAGACTTAATGTTAAAAATGAATTGACAAAGAAATAGGAGTAAGCAAAAAATTGAACATGTAAATTTATTTTTAGTGGGATTATTTTTAGTGGGATTAATGGTGTTAACTGCTAGGAACTTAATCATCCATGTATTCAACTCTATCTATTTAGGTTGAAATAGTAAAAATAATTTTCTAAGACAGCTGCAGGACATTATTCTGTGCCATATATCATTCTTCCCCACACTGACCAAGGAACACAGTCTTAAGGTGCATTGTATTTTTATTCTATTTTACTTATTTGGGGTGGAGGGAGGCACACCTCTCTCCTACCCGGATATGGTCAGCTGTTACTCCTGGCTATGCACTCAGGAATTATTCCTGATGGTGCTCAGGAACTATATGGGATACCAGGAAGTAAATCTAGTCTACCCAGTGCCAGGCAAGCACCCTATCCATTGTACTATCACTCCAGCCCCTCTATTTTACTTTTATGCATTTATTTGAGAGCTTGATCCTTAATGCCTTAGGAACAAGAATATGAAGTTCATATCTTGGGGGGGATAATAAACACTGGTAATCATATTTCTAGTTCAAATGTTTCATTTGTAGAAATAATTATATCAGAGAAATAAATACCAATATTTCTAACCATGAAGTTCTTTAATTTTACTATGCCTGTATGGGGTTAAGCTCATTAACATAATATAAATATTAAAATTTGAGTGGCTCTCTAAGGGAAACTCAAGATAGTTGAAGTCTGTGAAAATGAATGAGTCTCGTGTTTAGCACTCACCTATCTTCTACCCTGAAAACAACTGAAGCATTTGGAAGAGTTGTCATTAATGTAAGAGAGTTGGACAACATAAAGAAATATATTGAGGGCCAGAGTGATAGTAGAGTAGGTTGGGCGTTTGCCTTGCACGCGACTGACCTGGGTTTGATCCCTGGCATTTCATATGGTCTCCCGAGCACCACCAGAAGTAATTCCTGAGTGCAGAGCTAGGAGTAACCCCTGAACATCACCTGGTGTGACTCAAAATGAAAAAAAAGTTGAATTGAGATATGCATTTTTTTGTTTGGGGGCCACACTTGGCAGTGTTCAGAAGTTGCTCCCAATTCTGTGTTGGGGGTCACTCTGTATAGTTTTTAGGGGACTATAAAGAGATAGATATCAAACCCAGGCCTCTGACATGCAAATCATGTGCTTTTGACACTTGAACTGTCTTTCCAACCCTGACATGTGCGTTTGAACTTACCTGACACTGCAGGTTACCAGCTGACATCAGCTGAGTGTTATGATCTCCGGAGCAACCGAGTAGTTGCTGATCAATACTGTCACTATTACCCGGAGAACATCAAACCCAAACCCAAGCTTCAAGAGTGCAACTTGGATCCCTGTCCAGCCAGGTCAGTCAAGTTTACTAGTTCATTCTTCATAAACATAGATCAAGTTCTAAAAAAGCTTCTTTAGTGAAATGTTTTTATGTAAAAAATAAATGTGTCGAGTCCAGTGTTCATTCCTAGATGTGTCATTCTTACACATGCCCCTTACTTTTACCACTATATTTGTCATCATCTGAGTCTACATTTATAAACCTGCCAATGAAGCATACTCTTCAAGGTCATTTTTGCCTCTGATTTCTGGTCATTTGTTTCATTTCTTTAGTTTGAACCAGGTCAATGGACCATAACAAATGTGTGGCGCAATGTTCTCAGGATTCATTCTCTTTTAACTTTGTCACCTGATCAGTGACAAATCAGAGCAGAACATAGCTGACAGCCTCAGCTGACCCATTTTAACCTGTGCTGGCTCACACTGATCAATTAAATTCAAAACCAGTCTTGCATCTAGTTATGTAGTTGGACAAAGTCAGCATTTGTTCAAGGAGAAACCAGGACTTATTTCTCACAGTCAGATTTAGTTTAAGTTTTCTTAATTAGTAGCTTGCAAAAGACATTTAACCCTTTCACCTATCATGGATTGATTTTTTAAAAAATCGTTATTGGCTGTCAAATTACTTACACTATAAAGAATAAGTTTGGCAAATGAAGTATTGTTACTTATAAGTAACCATAACTTATAATAACAAGAATAAGTATAATAACAAGTATCTTTTCATGGGTATAGCATTTGCTTTTTTATTTGCAACTTCCATTATTCGCTTAACTTATTTATTCTCAACATATGAGAGAATAAGCCAAATTAGACAAAAAATAAACCCCTAAAAATTTAATCAAGAAGACCAAAATATCAAGACCCCTCTCCCAAGCTCTTTGAATGTCTGAGAAGAATCTCAATTTTTAAAATCATAGTTTACCCATTGTATGGGTATAAAAAACTAGGAATACTTAGAATATAATATGAGCAATGTAGATGATAATGACTTTATCTATAATAATAAGCAATGCAATTTTAGCTTTTATTTTCTCCTGTTCATTTTTTATAACTTGCATTCTTTCATTTTTTTCTGCCTTACACTTATGAATTCTATTTTGACTTGTGATATGAAGTTATTTTTAACTAACTTTTTCAAAACTTAATATCTAGTTTGGAAAAGAGAATTTTAAATCACATGATTTTATTAGGAAAGCAATAGATATTTTATAATGAGAATTAATTTTCATGAAGTTTAGTTTACTTTCATATTTCACCAGGAAATAATTTATTAAGAATGGAATAAAAACTGGAATATTTTTGTTAATCTGTTTTATTCATATTCCATAATTAAATGGAATTTAAAAGGATATATTGTAAAAATTTTGCTTAATGTTCTTTATTTTAGAAATATGAAGAGTATAAGAATTGTTTTAGCCAAAATATTTATCTTATGAAATTCAACCTGATTTTCAAATTATTCTGTTTCCTATAAATCTTTTTCTACCTGACTATCAGTGTGTGAAATGCATAGTTATTCCAGATGGGTGTACTCAATCTCAGACTTTGAAAATCTGATAACTTCCTTAAAAATTGATGAACAAGAATAATTTACCTCCCTTAAATGTGTGAAACTTCTCCCCCAGAAAAATATTTTAGTGTAAAGAGAGCCATGAAGACAACTGTGAAATAAAAACATTTTGTTAAAATTTTTGAGATAATGTTTGTAATCAGGAAAAATTTCCTTATCTTCCTCTGACTTTTGATTCTTATCTTTTTTTTTCTGTTGGCATAATATCTTTTGGCCTATTATAATGCAGAAGCAAAAACTTATTCCACATCCAAAGAACTTTGCCCATGAAATGTATGCTTACTCTGTTATTTTAAAACATCTCATAGATTATATGCATAAATTTTGTGACATGTCTACATAAAAAAGAGATAAGAAGTAAGTTTAAGGAAAATGTCAGGAAGCTTCTTTTTTCTCATAACAAAATAATTAAGCAAAGCTATTAAAATTAAGAACTACCAACAGTGAAGTTAATAGGGAACTGCTTTAGGGAGTGCTTAGATATATTTTGAAGTTGTTACTTGCTAATTCCTATGTAATTTCTTGGGTTTGTTCACATACTAAGAATCAAAATAACCTTTCTAGTTTTCCGTAAAGAATAAGAAGTGATGATCTTATAAAAGAAGATAAAGGGACTATAAAAGTGACCTGTCCTCTTATTAGATTTTACAACATCAATTCTTCAAGAAATTGTTTTCTATTAGAGGTTGCTGAAATAACAGTGTTCTAAACATCATGAACACTCCTTTCCAGCAGTTTTTCACACCATGCTCACTCAGATTATTAAAGCTCATTTGAAAAATGTCAAAAAAAAGAAATTCTTTTCTAAATACGAATTTAACTAATACTAAAATCAATGTGACACATTGACCTTTAACCTATGTATTCATGTCCAAAATTAAAAATCCCAAAGCAAATGTATTTATTTATATTTTTCATACAGAAAGTCACATGTTTGAATTTTAAAAGAAGTTATTATATTTTTAATTTATCTGTGTTACACTAGTCTTTTTTTATTATTGTACACTGTTTCTTTTTTATTTGTTCTCTTTCTACACTGGAAAGTACCACAGACAGTGAAGAGTACAGTAATGATTAAGTCTACAACCCTAAATTCATTATTATCTTCACTATTATTATAGACTTCAGAACTACCACATTCTCACCCACAAATTGGGGTGGAGCAGATTTTTCCATTAAATTAGTACTTTCAGACCATGCCTGTGGAAGATGTCTGTAAAGTTACTCTACTAAATTTATGTATTTTGAAATATTTATAAACAATAATTCACAAGAAAAGTTTATTTTGTTAGGTAAAACTCATTTTAACTTATTTGAGCTAAGGTAAACAAAAAAAATATAGTAACAATTCTAAAATGTTTTAAAAATCAAATACTCTGCCCTCACCCTTACCTTTTCTATTATGTCTATAAAAATTTTTTTAAATCCTAATATTGAAAGATTGAGTTTAAAAAACTTTTGTCATTAACGACTATATCTCTGTGTAAATATAGCTTCTTCCTTACTATACATATAAAACCAAAGCAAACTAGAAATGAATTGATCGTAATTAGTCATTATCCTTATCTTCATTTTTTTCTATAACCTCAGTGTTCTCATTAATTTGCATTAAGTGAAGGAAATATTAGACATTCAAACTAGAAAATGACACTAATCACTCTCTTCACTCACCAGTTTTATCCACTGATTTCTGTAGTTGTGGATTAATTCATCTATTTGTTTTTAGAGCTAAAAAGACTGACAACCTACTCTTCTTGAAATAATAATTTTATGCTCACATGGCTTTTTTTCAAACATAAATATTGATGAATTTAAATTCTATGATAAAATAACAAATATCACTAATTGTCCACTATTCCCAAATAACCACTGCTAATGCTTTTGCTATATACTGTATTTTCCTTTCTATTCATGTCTTTCATTCATAACATAGATGGGAATTTAATGTATACAGTAGACATTTAGAATTTAGTGTTTATGGTTTCTGCTCTTCCTAAGAAAGCCCAAATAGTTCTGGCATGCAATAGCTTGACATCTTGCTGAGATAAGAATTTCAGTATCTTGTATTCTAAGACCAACAATTGAGCCTAACTGGCTGCCCAGCAGTTCGTCTCAAGAGAACTTTGATGCTCTCAGATGATGTCATGTCTATAGTCATTTTCATAAAGTGGTAGTGTGCCTATAATAGGAAGGGAAAGGAAAGGGAAGTTGAAAATTGAATGGTTTTTAGCTAAAATTAAGAATTTTTTCATTAGAGTACTATGAACATGACATCTCTGACCTCATCAAATGCTCTATAACACTGTAGCACTGTCATTCTGTTTTTCACTATCAATTTGCTAGAGCGAATACCAGTAACATCTCCATTGTGAGACTTGTTACTGTTACTTGTTACTTGTTGTTAATGTTCTATATGCAGACAAATATAAATGCTGATAGTACTGCCAACTTGGGTGCTGCCACAAGTCCAAGAGGCATGTCTCTTCAAAATGTCAGGAACTACAACAAATTTCTATTTCATTTCTATTTCATTCTACTTATTTAATTCTGCTGTGTGAACCCTTTCCTGTGTATGGGGCTAAGTCTCTTGGGTTCAAGTGTACAGTTCAAGTGTACTGTCTTCTCAAGACTGCCATGCTGAAATTGTAGTTCCAGTCTTAGACAGGAGGGAAAAGAAAGAAATTAATGCAGTGACTGCTACTTTATAATACTATGTTATCTTTGCCTTCTGGGTGAAAGATCAATCTCACTATGTGGCCAGAAAGTCTAAAACTGTATATCTATTGCTCAGCACCAAATAAAAAAGTCTTATTTTGGGTTCAGTTAATAGGCACTTTTTGTTTTCAAAGAGATTTAAATGTAAAATATGCTACATTTGGCCTTATATATCTCAGACTCAGACTGGTAAGATGTTAAGTCTGTCTAGGGGAAATTGTGCAAGACATTGTTCATGAGAAGATCAGAGAGCTACCTTTTCAGATGTTTTTGGCATAGACCTCTAGTTTTCCCTCCAGCGCAGTAATGAAGGGGGCTTAAATTGGCAAGGGTTGGACAAGTGAAAAAAGCTCTCACTCATCACACTATCATGGTCACAATCATTAACAAACAAATCTGTTTTTAACTGAAACTATATCCAGATTCCCCCTTCCCTCAAGGAATTCAGAGAAACAGTCCTAAGCAAATGCCCAAACTTGTATATCCCAAGCATCAGTTCTTGGTGAGTTCAAGTGGGATTTTTTTTGTCTACTTCCATTTAATTTGACAACAAACTGCGTAAATTCATCCTTTGCAGTGGACCAAATTATGAACATTACCTCAGAACTGAATTCGAAGGCAACTGTAAAGACATAATCTGCATCATGAGAGGCAGTGTGTCTAGTGTAGAAATTTGGTCACACTATCTTGGTGGCATGCAAGTCCAACAATTACCCTGTTGGTAGTTTGAAGAGAACTTTGAAGTAAAACAGTTTAACCCAGAAATATCTGATGGTAGATGTTTTGGCAAATTATTCTCTCTAAGCCCAAGAGTTTTTCATCCTGGAAAGTGAAGATAATAGTACTTACCTCATAGAGTAGCCATGAGGAATAAATGATGTTATACATGTAAATAGCTTGGTATAGTGCCTGACACATGATAAGCTACAATACAGGTTAGTTTGCAGTAATTATTATGAATAAGATCACAGTTATTGTTGATGTAATCTTAGAGAAATTCCTCAACTCTGGAGAAATCAATTTTCTTTTTTTTTCTTTTTTTTAAAAAAATTTATTATTGAGTCACCGTGTGGAAAGTTACAAAGTTTTCAGGTTTAAGTCTCAGTTATACAATGCATGAAAACCCATCCCTTCACCAGTGCACATATTCCACCACCAAGAATCACAGTATAGCTTCACCCCACACCCCCACACCCCTAGAACCCCCACACCCTCAGCCCCCCTCAGCCCCCCCCCCGCCTGTGTAACTAATAAATTTCACTTTACTTTCACTTTGATTGCATTCAATATTTCAACAAAACTCACTATTATTGTTTGGAGAGTCTCTCCCCTAAAGTCGGACCTGCTGAAAAGGAAGCATTAGATAATTTGTTTTCCATTGCTGAGAATGAAAAGGTATGAGGTTGAGTGACCGCACTTAGTGGCCTCACGGTCTTGGGTTTCTGTATTTTAGTATTTTAATAACTAAGTCCAGAGAGATATCTGCCAGAAGTTGCATCGTTGCCAACTTGTACTTCTCAGTTACATTATATTCCACATATGAGTGCAATCTTTCTATGTCTGTCTCTTTCTTTCTGACTCATTTCACTCAACATGATACTTTCCATGTTGATCCATTTATATGCAAATTTCATGACTTCATGTTTTCTGACAGCTTCATAGTATTCCATTGTGTAGATGTACCAAAGTTTCTTTAACCAGTCATCTGTTTTGGGGCACTCTGGTTTTTTCCAGATTCTGGCTATTGTAAACAGTGCTGCAAGGAACATAGAAATGCAGATGCCATCTCTACTATACCTTTTTGCCTCTCAGGGATATGTTCCCAGGAGTGGTATTGCTGGGTCAAATGGAAGCTCAATTTCTAATTTTTTGAGAATCGTCCATATTGTTTTCCAAAAGGGCTGAACCAGTCGGCATTCCCACCAGCAGTGAAGAAGATTCCCTTTCTCCCCACATCCACGCCAACACCGGTTGCTTTTGTTTTTTGGGATGTGGGCCAGTCTCTGTGGTGTGAGATGATATCTCATGGTTGTTTTGATCTGCATCTTCCTGATGATTAGTGATGTTGAACATTTTCTCATGTGCCTCTGAGCCATTCGGATTTCTTCTTTGGGAAAGTTTCTGTTCATTTCATCACCCCATTTTTTGATCGGGTTGGCAGTTTTCTTCTTGTGGAGTTCAACTAGTGCATTGTATATCCTTGTTATCAACCCTTTATCGGATGGGTACTGCGTAAATATCCTTTCCCATTCTGTAGATTGTCTTTGTACTTTGGTCACTGTTTCTCTTGAGGTGCAGAAGCTTCTTAGTTTGAGATAGTCCTATTTATTTATCTCTGCTTTCACTTACTTGGCCAGTGGCGTGTCAGCTTTTCTTATCCATGAAAGAAAGAGTGTGACACTAGAATTCTGTTTTGGATAAAAAGATAATTTTCTGTTGTTTTACAACAGCAGACATAAATTCCAATCAAATATTTTTAAAACTATGATTAAAATAAGGTAATTTGCAACTTCTGAAATTTCAGTTATCAATGATTTCATAATCCCCACTTTAATTCACTGTGTAATGATGCAGGTTAATTTACATGGGATTTAATTTACATAGGATTTATGCCAGTCTGTCTCCAGTAAAGAATTCAATGTAAGGACTAGAAATTAAATTATATAAGGACTATAAATTAAAGTATATACAATGTTTTCCTAATCACCGAGGTCTATTTATTATAATGGCTAAATGATTTAGAAAAGTAATATTTTCCTTTCTTTTAATCAATCTCACTTAAATATACTATTTAAGCAATTAATGAATAAGCAATAAGAAAGACCAAAAAATCTTCATGCATCATTTATAATGAGATAAAAAAAAACCTTCTGGTACCTTTTAGATTGTATGACCATATTCTTCCCAAATATATAGACAGACCATCTATTATAAGACGATCTGTTATTGGATCATTTGATTCTTGCACTAAGACACTTTGTCACTAACAATACTGATAAATTATTCTACTTAAATTTTCTTTTTTTCTTTTTTGGGAGTCCCTGTTAAGCATTTCTAAGGGGACCTAGAGTCACACTCAGTGATACTCAGTCAACTTCACGAGACAACTCAGTGCTAAGGCCAGAGGACACAGCACTGTTCAGGCCTTGTCACGTTAGGAACCACCAGGGTCATACCTGATGACACTGTGGGGACCTCCAGTGTTACACCTATTGTTTCTCAGGGGATCGTATGGTGTTAGGGTCCACTTGCAAAGCATTCACTCCTGATCCCTGTTTTCTCTCCCAGCCCTGTATCTTAAACTCTTTCAAGGTATAATTTTTTTATGTAATTCTTGTCATCAACTTATGAGAGTGGGCATTGTCATCATTGCTAACCTCAGTATTTCAGTTGCCTTTATTAGTTCAGTGACTACTTCACTAAACACCTTTCACCCTGAAAATGTGCCATTTGTAAAATAAGTATAACATTCTAGTGCAGAGTAGCCTTAAGAATTAGATGAGATCATGTATGTAAAGCTCTTAGCAAATTGTCAGTCTCACAAAAGTCAGCTGTCATTAGTAACATGAGAGCCAACCTGTAAAATGTAAATTTTTTGTTTGCCCAATATTATTTTTACTTGATGTTTATAAAGATCTTTCACTTAGTTTGATTTTAAGATTTTCTCATTTGCTTTTTTTCCCTGGGAATTTAGGAGCTAGAGATGGTATTTTTAGATGGAGAAGCTGAAGCCCTAAAAGATTAAGTGAATGCCTCCAGGTTAGGATAGAAGCAAGATCACTAAGCCTTGGTTTTAAATTCTTTCACTTCTAGAGTATCTCCTATCATACATAAATTCATGTGCCCTGGTCCCTGGCATAGAATTCATGCCAGTAGATCCAAAAATGCCCTTGTTCTGCATTATGGTTTTAGCAACCAAGGAGATCTGATTTAAACTCAACTGTCTTCCACAGATAGCACAAAACTGCTAACCATATCATTGCAAAGTTTGGTGCCAGGGGATCACTTACTCAGGTCAGGCACATCTCTTTCATATAAACATCGTTACTGATATTTACTTAAATCAAACAAAGGCTGAATATGTCAGAGGAGTAAAAGAAAAAGTAAAGCCCCCAAATGTTAGTGTCATTTATTTAAATGTAGAAAACAGTTCAGACATCACAGTCATTAAATTAATATGTTGTAACTATAGAAAGGAAACATTAACATGCTATTTCATAGAGCAATGTTAGCATTTTGGGTCAAATGATTAGAAACTGCCCAGTAATGTTTTTATTTTAGCAAAAAATAAATAGGTGCCTGAAATTTTTTTTTTTTGCAAATTTTGGATGATGGAGCATTTTTTTTGGGGATCTGATCCAAGAAGTTTTTTATTTTCTATTTAGGATGATTTTAAAGCATATGAACTGTTTATAGACTGTGCCTTCATGCTGAATCCTAACTTGCCCTGATAAATAGAGAAACTTAATGTGTTATGTAAAATCACCAAACGTTCAAGTAAAAGGAATTTTGAGCTAGTATCTAGCTAAGTGATTTTCAGCCTATGACTCACAGGGCTGTGTTCACAGCTGTTGTTCACAGGTTCTGAGTTCTGCCTTCAGTGGAGATTAGGAAGGGGACAGGGCAGATGGTACTAAATGCGATAAATTTTCAGGCACCAATTCTTAAAAAAAATGAACATGAGATATATAGTTACAAAGCTGTTTGTTACTGGGTTCCAGTCATACAATGTTCTATCACTCATTCCTTCACCAATGTACATTTCCCACACCAATGTCCTCAGTTTCCCTCCCAGGCTCCTCCCTCCCCAAAGCCTGCCTCTATGGCAGACTCTCTCTCTCTCTCTCTCTCTCTCTCTCTCTCTCTCTCTCTCTCTCTCTCTCTCTCTCCCTCCCTCCCTCTGTTTCTTTCTCTGTCTCTCTCTTTCTCTCTCTGTCTGTCTGTCTCCCTCCCTCCCTCCCTCTCTTTCTCTCTCTCCTTCTCTGTCTCTGTCTCTCTCCCTCCCTCTCTTTCTCTTTCTATCTCTTTGTCTGTCTTTCTGTCTGTCTGTCTGTCTGTCTCTCTCTCTCTCTCTCTCTCTCTCTCTCTCTCTCTCTCTCACCCCTACCTGCCCTTGCCCTTCTCTCTTTTTACCTTTTGGGTATTATGGTTCACAATACAAGTACTGAAAGGTTATCATGTTTGTCATTTACTCATTTCAGCACTCAGCACTTGTCCAGAGTGATCATTTACAGCTATCTTTGTCATAGTGGTTCCTTCTCTATCCTAGCTGTCCTATCCCCACCACTATTTGTGACAAGCTTTCATCATAGACCATTCCTCTTAGCCCTTATTTCTACTGTCCTTGGATATTAGTCTCAGACAATGTTGTTGATGACTGGATAAAGAAAATATGGTAGATTTACATAATAGAATACTATGCAGCCACCAGGAAAAATATAGTCATGAAATTCGCTTAAAAATAGTTAGACATGGAGAGCATCATGGTGAATAAAATGAATCAGAGGTAGAGGAACAGACATAGAATGATTTAACTCATTTGTGGAATATTAAAACAACAATAACAACATTGTCTGAGACAATGGGTTATTTCCAGATCCTGGCTGTTTTGAATAGTGCTTCAATAAACATAGAAATGCAGATGGCTTTTCTGCAGTGTGTTTTTGAGCCCCCAGGGTATATTCCCAGAAGTGGTATTGCTGAGTTATGGAAGCTCAATTTTTTAGCTTTTTGAGGAATATGCATATTGTTTTCCAGAAAGGCTGGATCAATTAGCTTTCCCATCAACAATGAAGAAGAGTCCCTTTCTCCTAGAATCCACACCAGCACTAGTTTCTCTGTTGATTTGAATGTGTGCCAGTATCTGTGGTGTGAGATATCTCATTACTGTTTTGATTTGCATCTCCCTGATGATTAATGTAGAGCATTTTTCATGTGTCCTTTCGCCATTTGTATTTCTTCTTTTGGGAAGTTTCTGTTCATTTCTTCTCCCCATTTTTGATGGAGTTGGATCTTTTTCTTGTAAAGTTCTACCAGTGTCTTATATATCTTGGATATTAACCTCTTATCAAATGGGTATTGGGTAAATATTTTTTCCTATTCTGTGGGCTGTCTTTGTATCATAGTCACTGTTTCTTTTGAGATTTAGAAACTTCTTAGTTTAATTTAGTCCCATTTGTTTATCTTTGCTTCCACTTTTTTGTCACTTTCATCTTTGACGATACCTTTTTTAAAAAAATAATTTATTGAATCACCATGAGATAGTTACAAGCTTTCATGTTTGGGTTACAGTCACACAATGATCAAACACCCATCCCTCCAGCGCACATTCCCCACCACCAATCTCCCTGGTATACCCCCTTTTCCCACCTTCCCCCTGCCTCCATGGCAGACAGTATTTCCCATACTCTCTCTCTACTTTTAGGCATTATGGTTTGGAATACAGAAAATGAGAGGTTATCATGTTTGGTCCATTAACTGCTTTAAGCACACATCTCCCATCCTGACTGATTCCTCCAGCCATCATATTCTTAGTGATTCCCTTCTCGAGTCCAGCTGCCTTCTCTTCTCTGCTCATGAGGCAAGCTTCCCGCTATGGATCAGTCTTCCTGGCCCTTGTATCTACTGTCCTTGGGTGTCAGCCTCATGTTATGTTATTTTATACTCCACAAATGAGTGCAGTCCTTCTATTTCCGTCTCTCTCTTTCTGACTCATAGTACTCTCCATGTCTACCCATTTATAAGCAAATTTCATGACTTCATCTTTTCTAACAGCTGCATAGTATTCCATTGTGTAGATGTACCAAAGTTTCTTTAACCAGTCATCTGTTCTAGGGCACTTAGGTTGTTTCCAGATTTTGGCTATTGTGAACAGTGCTGCAATGAACATATAGGTACAGATGTCATTTCTACTCTGCTTTTTCGCATATTTGGGATATATTCCCAGAAGTGATATTGCGGGGTCATATGGAAGCTGAATTTCTAGTTTTTGAAGGACTGTCTATATTGTTTTCCAGAAAGGCTGGACCAGTTGGCATTCCCACCAACAGTGAAAAAGCATCTCTTTTCCCCCACATCCATGCCAGCACTGGTTGCTTTTGTTCTTTTGAATGTGTGCCAGTCTCTGTGGTGTGAGACTGTATCTCGTTGTTTTGATTTGCCTCTCCCTGATGGCTAGCAATGTGGAGCATTTTTTCATGTGCCTTTTTGGCCGTTTGTATTTATTTTTTGAGGAAACTTCTGTTCATTTCTTCTCCCTATTTTTGATGGGACTAGAGATTTTTTTCTTATATAATTCTACTAGTGTCTTGTATATCCTGGATATTAATCCCTTATCAGATGGGTATTGGGTAAATATTTTTTCCCTTTCTGTATTTTGATCACTGTTTCTTTTGAAGTGCAGAAGCTTCTTAGTTTGATGTGGCCCCATTTGTTTCTGTTTGCTTCCATTTGTATTGTCAGTGGTGTTATTGAGGGTTCTACCCACATTTTTTCCATGTACCTTGTGTATTTAGGTCTGATATTAAGGTCTTTAATGCATTTTATCTGAATTTGCAGGCACCCATTCTTACTGCGTATAAAACTCCTGATTTGACCCACTAAAAGTTTGCAGAAGTCGGGGCTGGAGCAATAGCACAGTGGGGAGAGTGTTTGCCTTTCATGCGGCAAACCTGGGTTCGATTCCCAGCATCCCATATGGTATCTCAAGCACCGCCAGGAGTAATTCCTGAGTGCAGAGCCAGGAGTAACCCCTGTGCATCACCGGGTGTGACCCAAAAAGAAAAAGAAAGTTTGCAGAAGTGCAGGTGTACTTCACTCATGGCTTCATAAAATGGCAAGAAGAAGACCTAGGCTTATATTTTCCTTCTCCTGGTTGGGAGATTGTGCTTTTTCTCCTTTTGACTTCCATTTCTGTGGTCTGACACTCACGAAAGGGCTAGTAATAGTGTTTTTTCCAACTTTGTATTACTTTCTCCTCTTCCATTCTCAACTGTTGCTTAGGAAGTGATTGCTTTCTGTGGTGTGGGGGGAAGGATGAGTTACTATTTTCTGTACAAGAATCTCTTCCTGCCACCCACATTTTCATGATTGTTTTTCTGAAATGAGTACCTATCCTGTATTGTGTTATGTTAGGGACCATGGTGAAAGCAAAAAAAGGAATCTGTTGATTCTGGGTCCCCAAACTTCTGGGAGATGGGTAAAGCTGGGTTGGAAAGTTACAAAGCAGTATGCTATCAGAAAAACACATGAGACAAGAGGAGGTAAAAAAATTTAAGTTACCATGGCTCTTTCTGGGAGGTATCCAATGAAAAGACAGTGAAGACCAACAGGCCAGAGCATAGTTGACATTGATCAATCCCTCCTCTGCCTTGCATCACTCAATCATTTCTGCATGCCCCAGCTGCCTTCCTTAACTGCCAAACCACTCCTTTTTACTTAGTCTGTCGTTTTCTCAAGATAGCAGAGCTAAAGATAAGGAGCAGCACTAGAAATGTGACCAGGAGTGGTGGTTTGAGAATCTTTAACCTTGTGTTTGTTTGCTTTAATTATACATGGTAGTTTGTGTCTTGCTTCTGTGTTCACATCCCGATGATGTGATTTGAATCCAGGAGTATTTACTAATTTTTCTGACTGTGCATATCACTGTGCCAATAATTAAAGTGAAGAACCCAAGATAGGTTCTGCTCCATAATGTAAAACTAAAGGAAACTTATACTTAGTTACAAGTGAATATATAGTTAACAGTGATGAGAGAAATTAATCGTGTGATGGATAAGAGATTTATACATAGATGTTGAAAGGGAAAACTTGTACAGGCTTCAGAAGGGGTAGCACTTGATTAAGAATGCCACTGTGCATTAGAACACCATTTGTGTCTTCTGACTCGGGGAGTGAAGTGTCAGTTGCTCTGACAACAATTAGCAGGATGTATTGGAGGAATCAATGCCAAAGATATTTTAGGATATTGCTACAAAAAGGCCCAAATTTGATCAGAGTGTCATTAGTTAGCAGATCCTACACTGAAAGAACTGAAACTGTAGGAAACATGGTGAAAAGAGATAGTAAAGATGTCCCATAGTAAGTAGCCTGATGGGAGGGTGGCAATGCCTTCAGCTGTAATAGTGATCACAGAACAGGAACCAGTTTACAGTGGAAGATAATGAATTGCCTGATGCACTAAGCTTGTCCTGTGTCAGGAAGCCTGTCCAGCTGTCAGGAAGTTGGAAATGGAGCTTGGCAGCTCAGAAGTGACAGGATGTCATGAGAGAGTCCATGGGAAGGAGTGCTGAAACCATGAAGGGGGCTCCTAATTTTCATTTCATCATAAAATGATCCCAGTAACCTATGACTTAGATACCAATAGGGCTAGTTATGCTAGGATTTTTCGTGGAGAGAGAAATTTATCAAAATTTGTAAATTCCACAACTAAGGTATATGATGCTTAATATGGCTTGGTTTTAAAGTTAGATATAATGCTCTGAAGAGTGTCTGAGAAGATTCAAAGACAAAGTCTCAATAATCTTTAAATAGCACATAATTTTTCAGCTAGTGGACTAATTTTACTATTTTATATCTCATATTTCTAAATATTTCTGAGGTTTCAATTTTTCCTGAAATTTTCCCAATTACTATAAGAGAAGTAAAAGGGAATAAACTTGGAAAACAGAACAACAGAGAAAGAAAGAAACAAAAGGATGCAAACATCAGAAATTAACAATGGATTTTGGTCATTCTCTAATATACTTGTTTGGGCACATAGACCTTACGATAATGGCATGATGGGTGATTACACAAACATACTAACTTTCTATTATATATAAATAGATTATATTGTGTACTTTATTTTATATCTACTTATTTTCAAGTGACATTACATTTGAGTATTTTCCATATTTAAAAAGACTAAAAGCTTTTGCACTTCAGAATATTTCATTGCATGTCCCTTTCATAACACGAAGCATTCTCCTGCTATTGGGTAGTTCAGTCAAGCCTGTGCTTGGAGAGGATGAGGTAGAGGTAGGACACATGTCTTCTACCTGTACCACATCAGTCCAGAATGATCACTTTCTTTTCTTCACCTTCTCCCCCACCCGCCCCCTGAGATCTCAGGCTTTTGCAGAGTTTTGAAAAGTGCATGAATGGTCAGAAGAGTTTAGACACTGGAGAATGGACAATGTCACAACAAATTAGCTTGCACATATCCTTCTTTTGTGATTGCTTTAAAAATCATTTTGTCTCTTTTACTAATTGCCTCCTTCTCTCATATGTCATATTTTATATTCATTTAAATATACATCTGAATATGATGTGCGCACGCACGCGCACACACACAACACACACACACACAGATCTAGGAAGGACTTCTTAAAGTCCCTGTGTGGCATTTCTTTTTCAAAATTCTTTGACATGGACACTTTGTCTGAGAGGTAGAGGTGAGGGTGGGGGGCGAGTATCTTAAATGTAAGCAACAGGAAGTTAAGTTCAGACAAGATTGCCTGCCTTTCTACAACAGTGTGGTGAAAGACTAGGGCCATGGCATGAACCCCAGGAGAGAGCAGAGCCCAAGCACACGAGTACACATTAACAGGACTTGACAGAGCACCATTGTTTTGATCTTTCTGTTTTCACAGGTGCCATAGAGTCATTTTATGAGTCTTCACCATGACCCATGCCATAGAAAGATAAATATAGCTATAGTTTTGCTAAATTCAGGTTTAAAGCTCTTTATTCAAACAAAAACATAATTTCTAAGTCAGACCATAGAGAAGTCCAACATCTTGAATTCTGTACATTTCCCCTTCCCCCTGCCCTTTTCTTTTCCAGATTGTTTCTTTGATATTGCTGCCTCCATTTAAATATCATCAGCTGATAAATCAATTAGCAGATATCTGCAACATTTCATTGTATAATGAAAATGAGAAAGCATAGCTATAAATTTTTTCAGGAGTGAAGGCCATGATATGCTTTTCTGCATTTAGAAATTGATGATGACATAAGCAAAGATACTAGGCCTAGGTAAAATGTAGCTTCAAAGCCAATTTTTATTTATTTCTTAATTACTATTAGATATGTGTAGGATTACATAGCCTCAGTAGTTTAGGTTTATTGGGTTACTCCCATTCCAGTGCTCCCATTCCTCTTTGCTTATTTGTAGCTTCTTTCTTAGTGTTCTGTTTACTTGCAAATTTTGTTTTTCTCTTCTCCTTGAGTCCTTTGCATAGTTTATTCAGAGCAAGTCCTTTTTGTATGGACACAGGGAGACTTAACAAATGTTATGCTTTTGTAACCTGGGAGTCATTTGACTCTACATGATATTTTCCTCCAGGGCATCTGTTCTCTTGACCTAAGCCTCAGCTGCCCTTACTTCCTAGCATCCCCAAAGCAGGGTCCCTAAGTGGGAGGAGACGGACCCAGGGCAAGTGGTGAGTTGTGTGCTACCCTGGCATCGAGATGGGCCTGGCCAAAGTGGCTAATGCTTAACTATAAGTTAAGAGCTTGATCATGGACAAATGCTGTCATGATCCAAACAGTGATAACTAGATTTGGACCCTGCTAGGGTGAGGAATGATTAATCTGGCCTAAATGCTGTGGTCTGAGCCTGTGGCAAGATGTTGCCAGGAGAGCTGCCCTGCAAACCTCAATGTATCTCTTGCTATGTCCATGCAAAAATAACTAGTATTAAGATGTTAATAAGTGTTTGGACTAAGGAAAAGAAAAAAACCTTAAGAGGTATTTTGCCTACTGGCAGTCAGGAAGGGCTTTAAAACACCCCTAGATTATGTTCCCTTTAAACCTGACAGCCCTCAGGAAGGGCTTTATTATGTTGATTTTGCTACCTGGCTGGGTGTAACCTAGGGGCTAGGGTGAGAGAGGAAAAAGGGAGGAGAGAGATGGAAAGAGGGGGCAGTTGATCCAGAGAGAAAATGGAGCTGGGAGTGTGGGAGATGAGAAAGATGGAAGATTGAATAAACGGTAACTAATCAGCAACCAGCTTGGTCCTCGTTCTTCCTTCACCTTTCCTTGACCACTGGCCGTCCTGATCCAGTCCATACACAGTGGTTCCAGAGCACCGAACAAGGGCGGTGAGACAGAGCTGACCGGAGAGCCTGCGAGTGCACTCGCCCCTCGGCGAGCTTTAGTTTTTTACAGATATGTGCGTATATCCAAAGCTATTAGAACTTATAAAGATTGGAACTCTTTAAAATACAGTTCTTTTAGAAAGGGATTTTTTCAGGGGCTGGAGTGAGAGCATAGCGGGTAGGGTGTGTGCCTTGCACGCAGCCGACCCGGGTTCGAATCCCAGCATCCTATATGGTCCCCTGAGTACCGCCAGGGGTAATTCCTGAGTGCAAAACCCTGTGTAACCTTTCTGGGTGAGACCCCCCAAAAAAATAGAAAGAGATTTTCAATTAATAGATAAAAGAAATGGTAGAAATAGTTCTGGAGTGTAACCAAAGGTGAAATTTGCCTTTCTAATTCAACTGCTTGTCTGTCAAAAATAAAGTTTTTTAAAAAGTGTCTATAGAACAAAAAAGAAAATGAATATTAATATTTATTGAATTTTTGTATCTGTTAGATCTATCAATCTTAACATACTAAAAGGCACAATAAAATATGAGCATTGTTACACATGCATATATAAAAATTAGTCATACAAATTAGTAAAAGAAATTTGTACCAACAAATATGGAAAATTTAGCCATGTAAAATAAATGGTTTTCCCAGAGACAGGAATCCATTTTCACAGTTTTGCTTTCCATTTTCTTTTAAACAAACTTAATTCTGACATGTATTCTTCCTCACATTTATTCCTTCAGGAACTATGCTTCTTTTGTTCTTTTGTCACTTCTTATTTATCATGATCACTTGCCAGTATTATATTTTTAGTCTTTCTGATCCCCAATACACTTAACTTATACTATTCAAAAGCTTAGTTGTGATAGCCATACAAGGGGAACATATTATAACAATTGAATATGGATTGATATAATATATGGAATAAAAATAAAAGTATTTAAATACAAGTATAAAACAACCATATGCATGCATATAAAAATTTTGCATATATAAATCCAGCTATCTTGGGGATTATATTGAATGCATGAGTTGCTTCAGTACTCAAAGTAGAAACTCCCATCATTTGTCATTTGCAAAATAATGTCTTCTGCTCATTCCCTGTCCCTGGGTGCCACCAACTGATTGAGTTTTCTCTGTCTCCCACTCTTTGGTGAAAGGTCTGTTGCATTGTCCCTTTTATCTGAGATTCATGAGTCATAAATCTTCCACAAGCAGTGGACTCAGCAAGAAGAAAAATCTTGCCCATTAGACTTTTGAATTAAAATCAGTCAGGTGGGTTAGTGCAGTATCTGTGGGTCTTAAAGATCTTTGGGAACTTCCACATCAACTGTAATGTCATTCCTTAAGGATTCATTAGCCACACAGCCTCTAACATAATTTTTTGTGGCTCCTTTAGTCTCTAGCTCCAAATCTGACTTGTTCCCCCAAATACCAGGTAATCACAAACCTACCAAAAACAGTCATCAGCATATTCTCAGTTAGCACTATATCACATTTTCAGACCACAAAACATCTTTTGTTTATTTTCTCATTTAAACTACTCTACATTCAACTTTCTTTTGTTGATAGTTGCCTGTGATATTTATTATTTTCCCTTTCCTTTATAAAATAATCAAATGGCTTCTTTCCATATATTACTAAAATCTTTAGGTCTGCCAAGAAACCAAATCTATTTGCTCATACACATTACATAGTATTTGTCAATTCTCAGGTACATACTCATGTTTAAAGAGCTCCCTCTTTCATCAGAAGTGAGACAGTAACCATAATTGCTTGGCGAGCATCTGGAAGTAACATTAACAATGATAATAATAATAATGACCTCATACTATATATAATTTAGGGGATTGGAGAACATTTACAAGCTTATTGTGTCATAGTTAATGATGAGGTGCCAAGATTTCTTGCCACCACTCTTTCAGTGGTATTTCCTGCTTGGATCAGAGAATTAATGGTACCCTTTTCAAAGAACTTGCCCCATCCTACAGTATAAAGAATAGCATTAAGATTTTAATGGTTTTAATATTGTTTTTCAGAGACAAATTATTAATGTTGTTTTGCATTTGTATAAAGATTGTATAATGTAATCATTTAGTGTTTATTTTATTGTGTGTACCTTCTACTCAGAGGGTTGGCATTATTGTTCCTAACAGTGACGGATACAAGCAGATCATGCCTTATGACCTCTACCATCCCCTTCCTCGGTACGTAAATCAATCATCCTGATGCTAGAATTAGTAAGTCAGTCTTCTGCTTCTTATAGATATCTGAATCTAGATATATATTTTGTGTTTTTTCTGTAAGAGTAAAATGATAGATACCATATTTTGTCATTCATTCTGAGCTCTTTTGAATAATATGGGCATGCTCAGAATGTGAGTTTGTCATTCAAATGCCATTTTAAGATAGGGTCATATTACATTGGAGTGGACACAGAAATCCACTCTGATTAGATACAGTGTATAGGTTTATGTTATGTCTTTGTCTCAGTCCCTTTGTCCTTTTCTGTGTTTCCTCTGCAATAAACCCTAGCCGTTAAAACTCTGTTCCTAACTGTTAAACAAACACTGCCTGAAGTATTATCACAGTACCACAACTGTGAAATACCAGATGCAGTACTACTCTGAATAGTGGCTTTACATCTCCCTTTTATCTAAAGAAATAATTAAGTATGAAAAGACAGGGTTTTGTTTTTCATATCCTTTTTGTTCCGAATATTTTTAAAGAAAAAATTTCCATGCCTTACGTCGTTTTATGAAAGTATAAGACTCTCTTAAGACTAGAGAAAATAATGAGGTGATTCTGGACTATAAACCAAATAAATTCTCTTTATTAACATATCTAGAAGAAAATTGGAGAAGATGTAAACTTTTAGCTACTAATCCTATTACCTGACGTATTTGAAACACTCTCTAGTTGGTAAAATCTAGAATTAGCTTGGAAGAAACCATTCTGCTGAGACCTGTGCTATATTCTCTTTGCTCATTTGACCTTCAAGGAGTCAGCCACAATTTAAAAAAGAAACCTGGGTTTAAGTCAGATGGAAGTAGTTGAAAAAATATATGATAGTTTGCTCAATATAAAACTCACCTAAAACGGCCCACTAATCACCTTATTCTGAAGTGTAAAATAAAGCAACACTTGATTAAGAATATCCAAATACTTAATAAATTGCAATCAAATAGAAGCCAGGAAGGACATCTATTCCAGCTCTCTGGTGATGCTTCATTTCCTCAACTGTTTCCCCAGTAATCATACTCATCTGTAATATACATACACAAACATGTATTTACACAAAAGTTCTACTAATGTATATGTATTCCACATATTTATAAAATACATCTATGCCTGTGCAAGTTGCCACTTAACCTTGACTTCAACTTTTCCAGAAATTGGCAGGATCTCACTTCCATTATCCCAATGGTAGCATGGAGAGAAGGGAATCTGACATGTGCTCTCTTGGTTGTTTGAAATTTTTAAAAAGGTTTTTAACTAAAAGAAATGCTCTTTTAGTCAGCTCCCTCCTACTCTCCTCTGGCAATATTAATAAAGATAATACATAATTTTGAAATGCTGCTGACATATTATGTGTTGGTTTGATCTGAACCCAAACTTCATAATCAATCTTCACCTAGAAAAAAAAATTGAATAAAAATATTCTCAGGCTGGAGCAATAGTACAGCGGGTGGGGTGTTTGCCTTGCACCCGGGCAACTCAGGTTCAATCCCCGGCTTGGTCCCCCATGCACCGCCAGGAGTAATTCCTGAGTGCAGAGCAGGAATAACCTGTGAGCATCACTGGGTGTGACCCAAAAAGCATAAATAAATAAATAAATAAATATTAATTTAACGAAGGCAAGATTTTATTTGATTTTGATTCAGTACCTGTGAAATAAATATTCAAGAGGCACATGAATCTGTTTGCATGAAAGTGGTACAAAGACAAAGTTGGGTGTCAGGATGAGCAACATCAAGTTTATGTTTTATCAAGTAGAAGCATTCCTAAATTTCCCACATGCCTATGAGTACCCTTATTTATATTTCTCTGAATCAACTAATTACAATTTGATTATTTTTTCCTTATGCATTTCTTTTTCTCCCCTTGTCTAGAGCCTATTATTCTCAATGGTAGATTGAGATGAGCCTGTTGATGTGTGTTTATAATTGTCTGTGAATACAGTGGCTTCTCCATGCATTCTAAGAGGAAAATAAAGTTAGAGTAAATTTCTGATACCTTTTAGTGATAGGATCTATAATTAAATATTCTGCTTTGTTAATAAGTCTCAGCAAATTGAAGCTATTTTACAAATACATTTTCATATGCACAGTTAAGACTCAAAAAGTGATTTTCAGATAGCAACTACCCACTGACCAAAGCAGAAGCTTTATTTACTTAAATTATTCAAATGTTTCTAAGACCCATAAATATACACATAAAACAATGAATTTTGAGCTGTTCTTTTTTCCTTTCAGTCTTTGTATCACATATCAGAATATTGGAATGTCACCTGTAATTCAAGGTTAACAACTTTTCCAATCACTCTTGATTGTTTTAATTAAAATAAGCACGTGCTGTTTAAAAAAGTAAAAGTAAAAAATGCTAAACTATTATTTTTTCAAGATAAGAATTTTAGTTTTGTCTCTTCCCTCCTCTTACCTAGTCCCTGTTTTTAAAGATCTAAAGTTCTTTTCTATGTCAGCTATTGTTATACTTCTTTTAAAGCAGACATTTTAAAAAAATTCTATACAGTGATATTATTATTCAAAGATTCATGATATTTTTAAACTCATAGATCCATAGTTATATTCTGTAGACATGCTACAAATTCTCAGGATAACATTAGCTTCATTTTTCTTTCTGTGATCAATGACCTAGAAAAGGAAACTTTTACTGTCTCTGAAAAAGATATATTACACTGTGGGTCTTGTCCAAGTGCTGTGACAGAAATGAATCACTCTTTGGGAGGGTCAAGTTTAGAGACTTTAAAGTACCAATTAGAGGGGCCGGAGCAATAGCACAGTGGGTAGGGCGTTTGCCTTGCACGCAGCCGACCCGGGTTCGATCCCCGGCATCCCATATGGTCCCCCAAGCACTGCCAGGAGTAATTCCTGAGTGCAGAGCCAGGAGTTACCCCTGAGCATCGCTGGGTGTGACCCAAAAAGCAAAAAAAAAAAAAAAAGTACCAATTAGAAAATGTGCTCTTTCTATTGCATCTTAGTTTTCCAAGAAATCAAATATATATTCAAATCATATTCCCACTCTGCTGTCAAACTAAATCCAATATGAATATGTGCATATATAATCAGCCCTATTTTGGTCTAAATCAGAGCTATCATGCACCCCCAGAAGGAAGATCTTTGAAGGCTTATTTGGAGACATGAAAATTAGTCTTATTCTTTTGGGAAAGAAACTCTGCAGATCTGCTTTATTCTCTTAAAGAGAATCAGGGAAAAAAATTGGTTAAGATGGGTAGAGCAATAGTACAACAGGTAGGGGTTTGCCTTGCATAGAGCCAACTCATGTTTGATCCGTGACATCCCATATGGTTCCCTGAGTCTACCAAGAGTGACACCTTAATGCAGAACCAGGAGTAAACCCTTGGCACCAGCAAGTGTGACCCAAAACACTGCCCAGATTGGTAAAGAACTACATGAAGGGCCTCAGTATCCCTATAATAATATTTACTTAGGTATATTTTGGGGAAAAATGCATAGAAAAATTTTGTATTTGGCTGAATGTTTCAGCATTAAAAGTACAGGTAATAGCTGTTGCCTAGACTTGCGCATACAGAGAATATGTAGAGAAGTCTGTAACTGGAAAGCATACTTGACTAGAGCTCATGTAGAGGATAAATTAGGCTCACAATATACATTAAAAACCTATTTATGTATTATGTATCCATTCTATGTATCACTGTCACTGTCATCCCGTTGCTCATCGATTTGTTCGAGCGGGCACCAGTAACATCTCTCATTGAGAAACTTATTGTTACTGTTTTTGGCATATCCAATACGCACGGGTAGCTTGCCAGGCTCTGCCGTGCGGGCTCGATACTCTCAGTAGATTGCAGGGCTCTCCAAGAGGAGCGGAGGAATCAAACACAGGTTGGCCGCATGAAAGGCAAAAGCCCAACCGCTGTGCTATCACTCCAGCCCATTTTATGTGTAATATATTTAAATGTAATCATTCAAGTGGATCAACTTGATGACATTTTGCTTTTCTCTCTAATTAAGATAATTTATCTCATAACCCTAAGTATTGTTTCTTAGTAATCTTTCATAACTGGCATAATATCTTTAAGAAAGATAAACTAATGTCCCTAGGTTTGTTTTTAATTTTTCCATATTTTCTAAATCTACACCTGGGGTGGCAAGTGGGGAGACAAAAATACCTCTATCTAGTCCCAAATGATTCAGAACTGTGTGATTGCTCTGAAAAATCAGTGGAATTATGTTAACTATTATTGCAAGTATTGTTTTCTTCCTTATTTAAATTCACTCTAGATTCCTATGCCATCAGCTTTCCTACCAAAACCATGTCTCTTCACACTTCCAGTTCTTTATTGAGGGAATGCCAGGTGCAGGATCCCTCAGCCTCCAAGGAACAAAGAGATACTGCTGCTCTTGACATGCGCTTGCTTAAGCTTGATGATGGCACATTTGAACTTCAGACCTGTGCTACATTCACATAGTTCACGGCTGAGGATAGCAGAGGCAAAGGAGAGTGAAAGCTTGGTTTACCTTGAGTTTCCATGAGCATCTCATGTGACCATATCCAGAAGCTAAATAATGAAATATTACATTAAAAAAATAATAAAAGAATCAGTGCAGGTGCAAGCTATTAGAGTGAACTGCTATCCAGTTTTAGTCTTAATAGAGAGATGTAATGGGATTTAATAAAAACCGATACCTATGTATATATCACATTAAATGTAAAAATATCTTAAGTATGTTTATAAAATATCATGCATACACTCAGAAAGAGAACACATCATCAAACTGGGAAGGACTCAACGACGCCCTTTTGAGTATGATCAGGACAGCACGGCTCTTTCTGTAGAGAGCTCTCTGAGCATTAGTTTCTTACATTCATGCAGAACTTCCCAGGAGACAGAGTCTGGTTGCCTGCGTGAGGTGTCTGCTCTTCTCAGATCTTGAGCCTGGGGTGACTTTTGGTTCTCTGGCTCATGGCCTCTCAAAATGCGATGGCCCTGGTAGGCCCGGGACCAGGGTAGTAAATAAGGCCACTACAGAGGTTTGGCAATGTGCGTGTCTGCCCTGATGACTCCCCTTGCTTCTGTAGGTGGGAGGCCACCCCGTGGACCGCGTGCTCCTCCTCGTGTGGGGGGGGCATCCAGAGCCGGGCAGTTTCCTGTGTGGAGGAGGACATCCAGGGGCATGTCACCTCAGTGGAAGAGTGGAAATGCATGTACACCCCTAAGATGCCCACCGTGCGGCCCTGCAACATTTTTGACTGCCCTAAATGGCTGGCACAGGAGTGGTCTCCGGTAACTGTGCCCTTCTTTCTTTATTCACTAGGAGAGTAAGTCCACTCTTGCCCCTCCTCATTATGAGCCCCCCACTCCCCTATGCAGCTCCTCTCACCTCTTGAACTTTCTAGACCCCTACAAACTTAGCTCCCAGCATAGCCAGGTCCCAAGCCCAGAATTCAGTGAGTTGCTGTGGAGAGCAATGTGGGTAAAGACAGAACCCCAGAGGAGTTCCTCAAGCAGCAAATGCTTCCCTAGTGGAACTGTGAGCCAGAAACTGATCCACAATCCAAGATAGCTGCACTGATGAGAGAGCTCAGGAGGCCCACGATTTTGGTTTATTTTATTTTTAAAAAATTATATCCTGTTGATATACAAAAAGACTCTGGTTGGATCAAAATAAAAGCTTTGCATTTTATTCATCAAAAAAAATAAAAGCACATGAAAAAATAGAACGGAGATAAATTAAGAGTTCTACATGTAGGAAAGCTGCTGTGGTGGCTTAAACAGACCATTGTTTCAGGTTTCCTACTTGCTACTGCAGAGAAGGTTAAGAAAGGCACATCTGAACTTTGAACTGAAGTTGACTGGGGCCACCTGCCACAGAGATGGTTAAAAACCTCTTCACTTAATCATGTGGTTTTGTGGCAGCACACCAGAGCTGATGTTTCTCTCCTGTTAAAGTTGCTCCTAAGCAAACAGAATTATGTATAGGTGCTGTTATTTACATCTGGCCATTCAACCCATTTAAACATTTTTTTCACATCAATATAATCGATTATCTCAGCCGCACTGCCAAATGAATGAGCTATGATAACGCTTTCTTTAAAAGGTGATGTGGATTCTATTCTCGCACCCATGTGGTCCCCTGAGGACCGCTGGGAGCAACTCCTGAGCTCAGAACCAGGAGTAGCCCATGAACAATGCCAGATGTGGCCCCCAAACCAAAAAGAACATATGTAATGTCAATGTGAAAGTTAGCATTTCCTGTAGTTTTCATAGTTGACCTAACCATCAGTAGCAAGATGTCAAAATCAGACTGCAGTGATGTGATCAAAAGTGAACACACACTCTAGTTATTTTTCCCCTCTTTGCAGCTTGATGTGAGACCACACAAAGTGAATACTAAGGATGGCTCACAAGTCTGTCCAATGCTAAGAAATTGAAAGTGATTTCGTGTTCAGTCAGCTTCGCCCCAAATTGCCAAATAGAACAAAACCCCTATGACTGGTAAGAAGCATGTCCCTCCACAAGGAGTCCTGGTGTCAAGCAGTCCTTAAAAATGTCTTGGGTTGGTGTCAGGAAGCAAACAAGGCCTTGCCTGTGAGTCCTCTCTCTTGCATTCTCCTTCTAGTGCACAGTGACCTGTGGCCAGGGTCTCAGATACCGTGTGGTTCTCTGCGTTGACCATCGAGGAATGCACACGGGAGGCTGTAGCTCAAAAACAAAGCCACACATCAAAGAGGAATGCATCATACCTACACCATGTTATAAACCCAAAGGTAAGCTCAAAGGACATACTTTTACCAGTCTCTTCATTGTTAGTTGTATTCATGTGCTGTTTCTAATGCCTTGAAATAATTCTCAGTATCCCAAGTATTCCCAGTCACCATTTTGCTTATAACTTAGACTGTCCTAAATGGACTTAAATTTTTAGTAAATGTCTTTCAGATAGTTTTGCTTGCAAATTGTTCTTAAGCTCTACACCTGTTTTCTATAACTCTCTGCTGGGTCATAAAGTTGTTTGTGGACTGTTGCAGAAACATATCAGACATATCTGTTTGAAAGAAGATATTTTAGAATAGATGTGTGATTTATGATCCACATTTATTCCTGTGAAAAATCAGAGTCATTTTAAATGAAAACATAAAATATATGAGGATGTCTCATATTTTCAACTGATGAAGCATGATGTTCTTTTTTTTGTTTAATATTAATATGAAAATAGGTTTTGGAACCATAATTCAAATTTTTTTAAATTACAACAAATCAGAATTTAATAGATTCTGTTAAGGGCACACTTATTGGTGTTTAAGGGGTACTCCCAGTTCTGTGCTTGGAGGTTGCTCCCAGAAGTGCTTGGAGATCCATGTATACAATGATAGTGATTGAACCAGGGTTTGCAACATGCAAGGCAGGTACCTTAATGCCTGTTCTACCTTTATGGCTCAAATACTGAGAATAATTTATGGAAACAAATTGGAGGGTGAGGGGAAACTTTCCAAAAGCACTCAAGGAACCCCAGGCACCGTTCCTGATGATACTCAGCCTGGCAGTGAAGGCTTGAGAGTTTAGTGCTTAGCCTGGTAGTACTGGAGTCTTCCAGGTCTCCACCCAGTGCTTCTGGGGTGAGGGTGACATAAGATGCCTGGTCTAGAACGTGCACGGTGTGCACTCAAAGCCTTTGAGATCTCTCTCTGTGCTGAGAAAACTAATTTTTGAGCAGTACTATATAGTGAGGAAGATTTATTATTCTGGCTTTTAATATCAATCTGACTTTTTCCCTGACATTATTATATGCTGTATTAATGAAACAAAATTCTAGGATCGGAAACCTTTCAGAGAAGAACTCAGAAATAAATTATATTAAGTGCCCTCCTATTTTAAACATTAAATATGACTCTCATTTATTTCTTTAAACCATTAAATTTTTCTGAAAATTAGCCTCAATGTAATTCTTCCTCAAGCTATAGGTTGCCCTTAGTAGGAGTGGATAACATCATGAAATCTAAATAAATGTTATAAAATTAAAACACACAGACTAAAAAAAGAGCCAAAGCCATATTAGAATATTGACTGATTTGAACAAAAACCTCTCTCTTTAATCTTTAGTTTCATCATCTGTAATCTGTGGTTAATAACCCCATTTCAGAAGCCGTGTAATTATTAAATGAGAACTCATCCAAATGGGTGATTAACTTAGACTGGCATATAATATATTTCAACAAAAGTTATTTCAGGAGATTCTCAAGCAGGGACCAGGAAGCCCAGAGTTCTCTCCCAACAGTTCTTACCGAGTGAACCAACAGGTCAATGCAGGAACCTGAGGATGCAGTGTTGCTTCGACTCTTGATCACCCTTGTGGCATCCAGGGGCCTCTACGGCTGCACTCAGGGATTCTTTTTTTTCTTTTTGGGTCACACTTGGTGATGCACAGGGGTTACTCCTAGATTTTCACTCAGGAATTACTCCTGGCGGTGCTCAGGGGACCATATGGGATGCTGGGAATCGAACTTTGGTTGGCCGCGTGCAAGGTAAATGCCCTACCCATGGAGATCAGCTGCATGTAAAATATGTGCCTTAAGTCCAGCTTTATACTCCAGCCCCAATTTCAACTCATCATTAGCATCCTCAAATATGGAAGTGACAGTGGTACATGTGATAGGATTTGTGTGTTCAAATAGACAGTATAATACTGTAAGTCTACTTGTGTCCCATGTTGAGTGCTTCATTCTGAAATAAGGGTAAACAAAGATGGCATTATTGACTGCATTGTTTAGTTGGGAGAGTTTCAGGAGTTACACATGGTGTATGTATAGGTAGTTACATGTAGGTAGTAGTACCATGTAACTCTATTTAAAATGTTGGCAAGTCCTTTTGGTTTCAGAAGTTGTGTATTTCTCATTTACTTTGCTTTCTAATTATAAACAATTGTAGTGCATGGAGTATGAGAAGTAAGTTCCCTAACTTAAAATAGACAGTAATTTATTGTGTCTTCGGAGAAAGAATAAGCCACTTCATAGAAGGAAAGGCAATTTGTGGTTAACCTTCAGGAATAAAATCTGGATTTTCACAACTATGTAGTGAGTCTGGCTCTAAACATCATTAAAATGCCATATAATTCTATATGGTATGAATATATAGACATATTTCTTTCATCTTTATAATTATATGCTAAAATGGTGATAGAGCTTCACTAGCTAATTCTATAAAGGCAAATATGACTATAAATGACCCTAATAAAGATGTCAAAATAGGAATCTTGGCAATTACTTCTGTAGGAACAGTTATAACCTCTCTCTTTTCCATAATTTTTTTCTCTAGGAAGTAGTTAGGAAGTTTGTTCTGAATAATTTGCCCAAAGCTAGAAAATAGGTACAAGTCAATTGTGGGTTGTTGACCCTAAGATATTCACATACCACTGTCAATGAGCTTTAGAGTGGGATGAATGAGTCAGTTATCTAAAGCTATATTTTGTGTCTTTTGGAATGGGGAAGTTTTATTTGGTTTTGACATTATAGCATAAATCACACTTAACCAAAGACCAAAAAAAATGTTTATTGAAGTAACAACTTTGTTGCATGTTCTGTTTGTTTTAAAGGTAAACATTATTCTATCTTTTCAAAAGAAAAGCAGCTAAAAGATAGTTTGATGGCTTGCAATAATACTGAACTAGTGCATGTAGATTTATGACTTTCATAATAGCAATATTTTCTTTTGCTCATCATCATAATAAAGGCATGTATACATACATAGACTAGTTTTTATAAAAATTCTAAACTATCTTGATATAGCCATTATCAGAGGCAAAAATATATCAGGAATTATTTGCAACTCTCAATACACTAATATCTGGATCGTGCAAATCAGAACTAATGAGGAGAAAAAGAAATTTCCCTCAAATTCTGAACAGAGCCTAATCTCTTCTCTTTAATTCTCAGAGAAACTTCCAGTAGAGGCCAAGCTCCCATGGTACAAACAAGCTCAAGAGCTAGAAGAAGGAGCTGCTGTGTCAGAAGAGCCTTCGTAAGTTTAAAACCCCAGACCTTTGTTGTTAAAGCTGATAGTTTTATTTATTTTATTTATTTACTTTGTTTTTTTGGGTCACACTCAGTGATGCTCAGGGGTTACTCCTGGCTCTACACTCAGGAATTACTCCTAGTGGTGCTTGGGGAACCATATGAGATGCCAGAGAATGAACTCAGGTCTGCCCCGTGCAAGGCAAATGCCCTACCTGCTGTACTTTGCTCCAGCCCAAAGCTGATAGCTATTATTTAAAATTTTATTGATTCACTGTGAGGTATAGTTGCAAGCTTTCATGTCTGAGTTACAATCACACAATGATCAAACACCCATCCATCCACCAGTGCACATTCCCCACCACCAATATCCCCAGTATACCCCCACCTTTCCCACCCTCACTGTCTCCATGGCAGAGAATATTCCGCAGACTCTCTCTCTACTTCTGGGCATTATGGTTTCCAATGCAGATACTGGGAGGTTATCATGTTTGGTCCTTTATCTACTTTCGGCTCACATCTCCCATCTCGACCGATTCCTCCAACTATCATTTTTAGTGATCCCTTCTCTCTTCCAGCTGTCCTCTCCCCACCCACTCATTAGGCAGGTTTCCAACTATGGAGCAATCTATAGGAAGATTCTGTAGCAATCTTCCTATAGAAGATAGACCCTTCTATCTACTGTCCTTGCATGGCGGTCTTGTGTTATGTAATTCTATGCTCCACAAATGAGTGCAGTCCTTCTATATCTGTCCCTCTCTTTCTGACTCATTTCAGGTAGCATGGTACTCTCCATGTCTATCCACTTATAAGCAAATTTCATGCCTTCATCTCTCCTAACCAAAGCTGATAATTTTAAAGAAAGCAGTGACTCTTGAAGTCATGACTCTCATGATCTCTGAACTAGTCATTTTACCAAGAATAAAATAAGACTTTTAGGGCTGCCAAGTTGGAGACTTATTACTTGAAAATGTTTTTGCTAAACTTGAGTGTATTCTAAATACATCTTTAGAAACTGTGATTTGCGAACACAAGAGATAGTCTGGGGTTTAAGTGCTTGCCTTGCATATGGCTGAATCCAATTCAATCCCCTGCACTATTCATGGTCCCCTCAGCATTGCCAGGAGTGATCCCAAAGCACAGAGCCAGGAGTAAGCCCTGAGGACCTCCAGGTGTGACCTAAAAACAAAAAGAAAGAAAAAATGTATTTTAGGTAACATGATTCCACTAGTGATAATCTTTGTTTTATTGTACAAAATTACTACATCTTCACCACAACCAAAGTGCCCAAGACCCTTCATCACTATCCTTATGTCCCCTCTCACCTGCTTTTCCACTCCTTTTCCACACACCCCACTGCTTAGTGACTGACCTCATTTTTGTGTTCAAAAACCAAGGGTTTATTATCATTCAGTATTTCCCATCCCCTTCTTTAGTTTCTCTGTATGTTATAGTTGAGTAAGATCATTCAGTATTTGTCCTTGTCCCTCTGACTTATTTCACTTAGCATAATGCAATTCCATCCAAGTTGTAGCAAACTGCAATATTTTATCTTTCCTTATAGCTGCGTAATATTCCATAGTGTCTATATACCACAGCTTCTTTACCCTTTCCTCTCATGTTGGACATTTGGATTGTTTCCATATCATGGCTATATAAAATGGTGTGCTGCCACAAAAATAGGTATGCATATATCTTTTCAACTCAATGGCTATAAGTTCTTGGGGTAGAATCTCTGGGCCACCCAGAAAGGTGCAATGTAATTGGAGCTCACTGGTCTCTCTCTCTCTTTCACTCTCTCTCTCTATATATACATATATATGTATGTATACATATATGTGTGTATATATGTGTGTAAATTATTCTTAAAATCAAATACATTTTCTTTATTTTCCAAAGTAAACTCTCTTCCTTTCTATTTTAGGTCATTTGCTCTAAAACATAATTCTATATACTATTAGGTCATTTGCTCTAAAACATATCACTGCATTATTATATGACAAAGTTTAAACTGAATAAAAACATGTTACATTAATAATTAAGCATCTTTCCATTATGAGTTACCTCTCAGATTTAAGCTGTAAGTGGACCTTAATGATTATGCAAAGTATTACAAAGAACATGGTCAACATATTTTATAATGACTGCTTTCTACAAAAGGCTTGATTAAGATGCATTATGTTTCACTTTAATCTTAATAAAAATCCCTAAAGTAGTTAAACACATAGTTTAGGCCATTGAAACTGTAGCCATATATAATAGATTATTAAATTTTACCCTTAATGTAATAGAATTGCCATTTTGGCATGATTAATCTGAATTGAAGTAGATTGTAATTTGAGTGCTGGTGCAGGGTTAAGGAAATGTATACTATTATGCTCAGAACAATAATTACTTTTTATACCAAAATGAAATAAATGACAGCTGTAGTGTACTATAATGAAGGTATATGGTTTCCACATTTTACAATGTTTAGCTCACTGAACCCTAGGAAAAAAGGTCCTACATGTCACATTGTTTTTTTCTATTGATTTTGAATTTTTTTAAAAACATAATGTTATATGACCTTAATTCTTTTTTAACCACACAGACTAGTCCTAAATACATGTAAAAACCTATAATTATTCTCCATAGTATAATGAAAAAATGATATACTGTCAGCACGTCATTCCTTTCCCCTACTTTAAGCAACTCAGCTTGCTTAAATTAAATGGTAATGTTTAGAATCTGTGGCTGTCACTTCTGAACTGCTCCAGAGAAGGAGAAACTGTGGGTCTAAACTAGTATCTCTCACTTTGGCTCCAGCTAATATGAGGAGTTGTGTAGTAAAATAGTAAATATCATTTATTTCCCTTCACATAAAATTAAAATAATATCATCAGCATGTATCATTAAATCATAAAGAAAGAATCCACAAACTTAAAAACTTTTAGCATTTGGAGATGCTCTTATTAGATATTAGATTCATAACCCTAAAATGAAAACATAATTGGTTAGTAGTCTGGCCAAAAGCGTGTTGGAAAGCATCCACCCTAAGATACATCTAAAAGAAAACCAAGCTTAAATCCTTAACAAAGTAGATGAAAGTGAATAGAACAGGAGTATATACCAGTATTGTTCTAATAAATACCATACAAGAGATATAAATACAGAAAATCAATGCCATAGAATAAGTAACTGAGATAGGTATCAAGATTGGGTTGTGTCATAGAAAGATTGCACTCATATGTAGAATATAAAGTAGCAGAGAGGTACGAGTTTGCAATGATGCAACTTCTGGCAGAAATTTCTCAGGACTTAATTACTAAAATACTAAAATACAGAAATCCAAAACCTCGTGGCCGCTATTGTGGCCACACGACCTCATATCTCTTCATTCTCAGCAATAGAAAACAAATTATCAAATGCTTCCTTTCCAGCAGGTCCGACTTTGCGGGGGGAAACTCCAAACAATAATAGTGAGATTTTTGTTGAAATATTGAATGTAATCAAAGTAAAGTGAAATTTATCAGCTACACAGGCGGGGTGGAGGGTGGGGTTGTGGGGAGGTTTACTGTGGTTCTTGGTGGTGGAATATGTGCACTGGTGAAGGGATGGGTGTTTGATAAATGTGTAACTGAGAAATAAGCCTGAAAGTTTTGTAACTTTCTACATGGTGATTCAATAAATAAATAAATAAATAAATAAAAAGATTGTGTCGTGTTATAATGCACTTAATATTTTGAGATTCAACTTACAAAACTACAGTTTCATTCGGAAATATTTTTAAACATTGTTTTATTTCTTGGCATCAAGCTGCTTTGTTTTAATGAGGCTACTTTAAAAATTTTTATTTTAAATGTCATATCAAGGTAACAACAAAAGTCCAAAGGCAACATAATGGGAGAACTGATCAATACAATTGAGTTGGTGGATGGGCAGGGTTCAAAATAAGGATGATTGGGGTTCTTGAGGAAGGGATGTGAGTACACTGGTGATGGGTGGGGTGCTGAAAATATGTGTATTGGAACCATTATTGATGGTAATATAAACCACAGAATATCAATCAATAATACATATATATATACACACAAAGAAGCAAGCTTAAAAATAAATTAATAAATAAGGCATATTATCTAAAAGATAAAAAGGAAGTATATTGTGATAAGAATATTTGATTGACATGGAAAAAAGAATCCTATTACTTATGAGTACTGCTACGCTCCAAACTAAGTTTTTATTGGTGGCCACATATTTTCTTATCAAGAAACGCATTTTTATCAGTTTTTTTTCCTGACAACTACAATCAAAACTCTTTTTTTTTTCTTTTTGGGTCACACCCGGCGATGCACAGGGGTTACTCCTGGCTTTGTACTCAGGAATTACCCCTGGTGGTGCTCAGGGGACCATATGGGATGCTGGGAATCAAACCCAGGTTGGCTGCGTGCAAGGCAAATGCCCTACCCACTGTGCTATCACTCCAGCCCCATCAAAACTCTTTAAGCAACTTCGAAGTAACATATGCCCCCAACTGCTGCCAGTAGTGACCCTTGAGCACAGAGCCGAGAATAACTCCTGAGAACTACTGAGTGTGGCCCCAAACCAAAACCAAACACAAACAAATGAACAAAAATTTTAAGCAGGAGCAGATAATTAGACTAAAGTTGAAAAGCACACGCCTACCATGTTTAAGGTCCTGAGTCTCATCCCTGGTAAAACATGTTACCTGAACACCAATAAACGTGGCCCCCAAAATATTTCTAAATTAAAATTAAAAGATTCTTAAGCAATGTAAATTTTTCTCCTCTACTCCCACCCCTCAGCAGAACAATGTGAACAAGATCTGCTCCCAAACTCAGAAGAAGCAGTTTTCACATTGCTTTTGAAAATGAAAGTTACGAAGCATAGATGATCTTTTATGGATTCCTTGGTTGATTCCAATGATATCAACCAAGGAATCCATAAAAAAAATTCCAGCTACTCCATAAATACAAGAGGAATTATGCTAAAGACTAATACCAATAATAAGATTCTGGAAGAGTTGCCTTTTACTGAGGGTTAGAGACTCAGGAAAGGGCAGATGGAAAAAAATGACAGGGAGTTTTGTTAGGCATTTTGAAGTTGCCTCCAGCTGATGAGAGTATTGTTAGGCTTGAGACCCATCATCCAAATGCCAGATTGAGCTCAGCTGGCTGCTTCTTACTGGCAAACACAGGGCATTTTTGAAAGCATCAAAATTTAATTATTATTTGGTGGGAGGAATCAGAACTCCATTGTGAGAGTAATGCAGTGACATTCCTATTTTAGGTAAAAGCTAAAGAAATTGCTGACATAGATTTCCTGTCTCTGGTTTTTTATATCTTACTTGGAGTCTTTGTTGAGATGTATACATGAGTATCACAACCACCTCAGGCCACATACACATTATGACCACTTTGACAGATTAATTTCTTGAGGAAAAACGAGATGGTGGTAATCTCTGGACATGTAAAGACAGCTCATCTACTGTTGCTATTCAGAAAGTTATTTAGTTGGTCTTCTTGAAAAATCTGATCTGACTTGGAATGGGAAGGAAATGGTTCATTTCCTTAACTTCTGCAGCCCACTAACAGACCGCCAAATGCTCTAGGAGGTGTGATTTGTTCAGAGAAGCCGACATAAGACAAGGGCAAGGTCTGGAGACTCCCAGTGCTCTGCCTTTCTCTTCCAGGACTTTCTGCTCCCTCAATCATCATTTTAGGGAGAGGAAGGAAGGACTAAGCAGACACCTAGGAAATCCAGATTTCTACCAGATTTATTTCAGTTGTCAGGACTTCTTATATGATTCAAAATAAGCAACAGGAGATGGTTGGTTCCTTTGGAAACTGCATGGAGAGCACAGCCATATTATTATTATTATTATTATTATTATTATTATTATTATTATTATTAGTGAATCATCATGAGGTACAGTTACAGACTTATAAACTTCCGTGCTTGCATTTCAGTCACACAATGGTTGTGTATCCATTGCTCCACCAGTGCCCATATTCCACCACCAGTGGTCCCAGCATCCCTCCCACCATCCCCATCCCGCTCTGTGGCAGGGCATTCCCTTTTGCTCTCTCTCTCCTTTTGAATGTTGTAGTTTGCAATAGAGGTATTAAGTGGCCATCATGTTCGGTCTATAGTCTGATTTCAGGGCAACACAGCCATATTAACTAGCCATCTTTCCCTCAAACCCTCACACCCTGAGCAGAGTCTTAACTGTGCCTCTTCTCAAAGGTAGAACTAGACGGTTCTCTGTGCCTTGATGTTACATTTTGGAAAGTGTTGAGTTATCTTATTCAAGTTTTAGGTCACAGCTTTACTGCATGGTCATGAAAACATTTTTGTGCTCCAGCATAATACTCAGGCCTCAAATGTACTGCCATAAATAACCTTAGTGAGAGCCATTAAGGGGGGGGGGGAAGAAAAAGGAAAGCAAGCAGGCAGAAGGCAGCAGTAATATCTGGATGCCAGATGGCATCAGCTTAGTGATGGGGCTGATTCAATAAGAAGCAAAGGGAAATTCCTGTCATGCATCTGGTGTGAACAGAACCCACAAGGAATTAGATACAGAAAGAAAGGCCAATAAGAGTCACTATGGTGATCTTGTAGTCATTAAATGCCTTGTTTACCTTGTTGAAAATTGTATTTAAATATGCAATATTTAGGCCTGTGTTTACATTAGTCCATATCAAGGAAGTTGTCTGAGAATGTGGATGGCTTAACTCAGTGGCTAAGAATGTAAATTCATATTTTTTAAAAAGTGACTAGAAATGTTAATTGTGTGACATGTGTTTTTATATTTTCCCCAAAGATTATTCAGGGAGTCAAGCATCAGTAATGGATCCAAATAGTTTTGCTGTTCATCTCCTCAGTACAGAATTCCTGAATTAGATTTTCTTTGCGACTCTCAGACCATGGAAAAATAAAGAAGAATATCTTGTTTAGATAATAAAACAGATATTTTTAGGAATCAAGATGTCACCGAAGATCAAGAAATTTAAACACTATTTGCAGGTTATGAAAGTTCCATAATGGATATTCCAGCAGAAAAGGATTAGCATTTAAAGCACAAAAGCATTTACTTTTGATAATTGACCCATGGCAAAGCTAAAATCTTTTTTTATAAAATGTTTTTATTGAATCACTGTGAGATAAACCTTTACAAAGCTATTCATGATTGGATTTTAGTCATATAGTATTCCAACACCCATCTCTACACCAGTGTACATTTCCAGCACCAGTGTCCCCATGTTCCATCCCTTCACCCCCCACTTCCAACCCCCCCTTCTGAAAAGCTAAAATATTATAGCAGAAAGACTGAATCAGTCCTTATCTCTCCATCAGTCATGACCTCTATTAATCCCAATGGCTTCTTTCTGATCTCCTCCCCATATATCCAAATCAATCTCTTCCCCTATGTCCTCTATGACAGCAGAATGCTTAATATCAATTTTCTGGCAGATTATGTATTGTAGATGACATTAAAGAGTTTCAGGGTCAGTTCACACTCTCTAGTGAAATAAGCTGACTTTGCTTGTGAGTTACTGGCTCCATAAAATCCCTGGTACCAGGTGCTATATGGTTAAAAAAAGAGCCAGAAACTTTATTCTTTGTGCATCTTATCACAAAAATGATAAAATTTTGAGAAGAAATGTTGAGCATTAGCCTGTTAGTTTTAACTTGTGCAGATGAACAAATATCTCATGAATATCAGCAAATATTTGGGAATACATGGCAAGAGAATGTTTCTGCTTTCAAAAGGAGTGAAAGATAATTACTTGTGAATTTTCAAAGTGCATGACCATAGATTTCTCTGGGGTAAAATATCAGAATAGGTCAAAGGGCCAGGTCATGAGTTTGATACCCAGAACTGCATGTCTCCTCATCCTATGCAGGCTGGTGGCCTTCTGAGCACAATGATGATTGCCCTCCCCAGCCTGATCTCTGTATCATCAGATCTGCACCACTGTGCCAATTATTGCCTGGAATAACCTCATGCCTCGGAATCATTGGGAAGATGCCCCCATATATGAGAGGAGAACTCCCAACAAGTACTCAGAAGAAGATTCAGGGACCCCACCAGTGATTCACAACCAGTCAGTCCATTGGTTTCTTTCCAGGTCCTGAGAATGCCTGAGTCATCCAGATGGTGCTGGGGTGCTCCAGGGTGATAACCCATGATGCTTAGTGACCCCTGGTGCTGCATGCACAACCCTCAGGAACAATGTAATGCCAGGAGTTGAACTCCGATGAGATGCTTGTTAGGCATGTATCCTAACTACTGTATTATCTTATGCCTCCTCCACCATTTCAGAAGTAAATTGTGAATCACCTGGCCACCCACCCCCAATTCATTTCAGAAGTCAAATTAGAACATACAGTGCAAAAATATAAGAAATAAATTAGGAGACTGTAATATACTATTTAAGGAGGTAGATGGATATTGATGTGAGTTAAAATTTGGCAGATTATAATAGATTGTATTTGAATCTAATTTTGACTGCAAAATTAGTGATTTAAGTATCAGTGGATCACTTTATATGGCAAATCATCAGACCTTTAATATCCATACATGTATTTCAGTGATTCTTATGTATATGTTGGGTATAGACTAAACAAATCACAGATGATTTCTAAAAATTTGAATTTTATGTATTTATGGAAAAAAATATGTGTTTCAGTTTTAGCCTATTGCCAGTTATGTGAGTTTCTGAGGGATGAGTTTGTGTATTCATGTCCCCAAACAATATTCCTATTGGGACCAAAGTACAAAACAATTTAATTATTGAATATACATCCAAATAGACTATCTTGACATCCAGTGGTGAAAAGTTTGGACTCCAGCGACAGATGCCTGCTTATAAATCTTAGATCTCTCACCAGAACCAGGGGGCACTGGGCAAATCACTTAGGCCCTGAAGGCCTCAATTTCCTCATTTGTAAATTAGTGTAATGATAGTGTCCACATGATAAGGTTATTATAAGGGTTAAGTTATTTTAAAATACCTGGTATGCAGGAAATCATTTGTACATGCTAACTGTGGATCTAATTAGGCTTTTTCCAGCATCATTCATCTTCCTAGAGGACATTTATGGCATTACCAATATGTAACAATCACCCATTTGCACATGGAGAAATTGAGGTCGATGTTGTTTATGCCTGGTATCTGACAACATGGAAAAAGAAACACACTTTTACACAAAATTTAGCTGATGGTGCCCCTGCTAATTGTATACTGCCTCTATTTTATACTTCTGAGGCTCTTGGAAGACTCACTTTTTAAACATTGGCTCAGAATTTCTACAAAAGGGGTTAGGTTAGCTAGCCTTTATTTATATAAAAGGGATCTATATGGAATTGCAAAAATTAATGAGGAAAGTTTAGAAAATACTTGGATGGAAAATCATCTTCCAAATCTGAGAGTTAAATGCAGTTGATCCCCACAGATTTCTCCCAGCATGCACTGAGACAGAAAAATCAATAGCAAATTCAAGAAAGCAGACAGAGCCATTTTTATGTAGTCATTAGGAAAGCTCTTTATTGCAAAGTAAGAAGTTCTAAATTTGTCAGCCCTTTCTACAATCTCCACTTATTGCTCATTCTATAGCTACTTTCAGAAAGCTAAATCTGAACTATTGCTCAGCTGAGCCCTAGAGAGTGACAAAGACAAATTAATGGGATCCTTGTGTGCCAAAATAAAGTATGGACCCTGTCACCACCAATATATGTTAAGTCCATTAAGGTCATTTTTAATGAACTGAACTTTTCATTGGAAAGCTTTGCCAAACTTGTTGAATTAAGGGAAAGTAACCTTTACAAAATTGCAAGATAAACTAATTTCACTCCACATGAAGAAGAAATGGTTCATGAAAAGTATTCTGAGTTTATAATATTGTAGATTTTTATCAAAGTCAGGGAAAATGATATGCATTAAAGGCTACATTCAAGTATTAAGTTGAAAACTGCAAATGCGTTAATAGCATTATAAACTATAATGGCGTTTTAGTTCTTGGGACAAGGCTTTTTCAATAATCTGACCAACATCAAGGAAAACCAAACATTTCAGTCATGTAATATTCATTCACCTCAGTTAGAGAAATGATGGAAGAGAAAGATGATCTGAAACAAGTGTCAGTCCCTCATTTGTCAAAAAAGTAATTCAGCGTCATTTGTATCCCCTACCTACAGGAAGATTGGGGTCTATGTTCCCTTTTCACCAAAGCTTTGTACAAGCTGAGGTTTTTTTAAAGACTAGACAGAAAAATAGAAACTCCCTCTGAGCCTTCTAACTGAGGAACAATTCCAAAATGCTCCACAGCCTTCCCTGTTGGGCAGCTCTCGGTATTGGTTGCACCAAGTCACATATAAATTCCTTACAGCAGCCTCTCATGGGTGCTACCCCATCTACATCTTCTATAAAACAGTATTTTTATTAGGAATAAAGTGTAGTAGGTACAGAATTTCAATTTGCTTCAGCTACCTAATAACCCAACACCCCATTAAGATAAAATGAAGCCAGTGCATACTGTGACAACACAATGATAAGAAATATTAATACATTCATTCATTACACCTCCTAATTTTGTGTGCAATGTATTCTTTAAATACTTAAAAAAAGTCTGATTGCAGAAAAGGGTTTTATTTCTTCATGCCAATGCCTAGCACTGAGAAGTATGATTTTGTATTTTTTTAGTTTTCAGACCATTGCCTCTTTTTCTTGCCTTCATTCAGCCTTTGGGTCCAGAAAGAGGCTCAATACCAAGTCATGGATATCATCCATTCTTAATGTATTCCTTCATTTAAAATCTGCTCATTTACTCATTTAAAAATATCTCTGTGGAGTACCTTTCATGTGAGACTCTACTTCATAGAGCTTTGGTATAAAGAGGAAGACAATTATTACGTAAAGTTTCACAATTTGATCATCTAGGGCTGAGAATTGCTATAAGAAAATCTCGAGATGCCCTAAGAGAGTTTCATGGAGTCCCAAATATATCTGAGGGTTAGGGGTGTCCTCCTATAGAAGAGACAAGTAAACTGAGACCTGAAGGTCAAGAATTAGTCAAGCCCTGCTTCATGAGCGGAGGGGAGAAGGCAGATGGAATAGAAAATGATGGCTAAGAAAATGATGGCTGGAGGAATCAGTCGGGATGGGAGATGTGTGCCGAAAGTACATAATGGACCAAACATGAGAGTATGATGAATATTGTCTGCCATAGAGGTGGGGGTGGGGGGGTGGGAAAGGGGGGGTATATCCAGGATATTGGTGGTGGGGAATGTGCTCTGGTGGAGGAATGGGTGTTTGATCATTGTGTGATTGTAACCCAAACATGAAAGCTTGTAACTATATCATGGTGATTCAATGAAATTAAAAGAATTAGTCAAGCTGAGAGCAGGAAGGAGATTCTTTCAGGGAGTCACCTACACACACTAAAATTTTGAGTCAGGAAAGAATTATAGACTTTTACAGGAGGTAAGAGTCAAGGAACTTCTGTGGTGTTAAGGAATGATAGAGCTAAATACCCAAATCACAGAGTCAACAACTGAAATCAGGAGACCCAAAGTTTAATAAGCAAACTTAAAAAGGTGCCCGTCAAGATGGCAGGCTGGGAGTTGGTGGGTAGGAGAGGGAACTCCACTGGTGGAGGAAAGTGGACACGGGTGGCAATACTGGTGCTGGAACATTGTATGTGTAAAACCCAACTATGAATAACTTTGTAAATCACTATGCTTAAATAAAATGAAATTTAGAAAATAAAATAAAAATTTAAATAGAATTATTTCTTTTAAAAAATAAAATAATTAGAGGCTTTTAAAGAAATAAAAGGAGGGCCAAGGCAATACTCTAACAGGAAAAGCCCTTGTTTGCCTTGCACACAACCAACCTGGACTCGATCCCTGGCAGCACATATGGTCCATTGAGCCCACCAGAAGTGATCCCTGAGCACAACACCAAGCATAAGTCCAGAGTACAACCGGATATGGTCTCAAAACAAAAAAAAAATAAAGTAAATTCATAACAAGTTATACAAAATAAATTATCTTGCATCTGCCTGTGGGGCAGGCTTGAGTGTGGGACACTTCGAAATAGTGGTGGTAGGAAGGTATAATGGAGGTGAGATTCATGTTGAAATATTGAATGTAATAAATTACTGTGAACAATTTTAGGAAAATAAAATATAAGTTAAAAAAAAGAAAGAAAAGAAAGTAAAAAGAAGTAATAGATTAGATGACCAGAGACTAGTAACTAGGGCAAGAGTAGGAGAGCAGGAGCTGACGACAGAATGGCAGAATGTAAGCACAGTAAGGAATTTATTTTCTGTTTATAGTGAAGCACAGTGAAAAGTACTGCATCTTAAGATCTCCCCTAGAAAGATCTTATTTTTAAAATGAATTGGTAAGAACTAAGAGGGGAAAAAACCAAAACAATGACTGTTGTAATCACCCAGGAGAAGTGGTAGCTTCCTTTTTAGCACTATGACCTTAAAAACTCCACACCTCAACTTCATCATCTGGAAATTAGGATAAAAATAATACTTACAATCTAATTTTCAGAGGGGTAAAATCAAGACTTAATAAATATAAAATTAGCACGTGTCAAAATTTTTCGTTAGCTTAATTATTGAAGGAACAAGTAACATGTCAAAACAAGTTCGAAAGAGAGTTAGATTTAATCATGTTTTTACTTTCTGGCAGACAAAATCATTTGCATCCTCATGAAGAGAAAACATTCCCTGCCTCTATAGATAAGAAACTTCTGTCGAATCACCAGCTTCATGGAGTTGTAAAATAGACTAATCAAAGACAAAGATTCACATTTGCATAGAATTAAACAAATTATCTCCATGGGCAATTCCAGAGTTCCACTGAGGAGGCTATGAATAATCTCTTTACTTACTTCATAATATTTCTAATAAAACACTGTTCAATGTTTCTGAACAGTGTTATGATGAGTATATACAAAAATGTTAAAAATATGTAGGAAATATTAACTATTGTTACTGGTGGTGGTGTTATTAAGGTATTGTCAAGGTGATAGTAGTGGAAAGGGAGATTAAATAAATTTTAGATATATCTTTGGAAAATAATGAAATTTAAGAATTATATACAAATGACTATAAGTGAATCAACATGGAGAGTATCACACCAAGTGAAATGAGTCAGAAAAAGAAGGACAGACATAGAAGGACTGCACTCATTTGTGGAATATAAAGTAACAGAATGAGAGACTAACACCCAAGAGTAGTAGAGATAAGGACCAGGAAAATTGCTCCACAGCTTGGAAGCTGGCCTCACATGTTGGGGGAAAGGTAGTTCAGATAGAGAAGGGACCACCAAGTAAAGAATGCTTGGAGGTCCCACTCGGGATGGGAGATGTGTGCTGAAAGTAGACTATAACCGAGCATGATGGCCACTTAATACCTGTATTGCAAACCACCACACCCAAAAAGGAGAGAGATTAAAAGGAAATGCGCCTGCCGGAGGGGTTGGGGGGGCAGGAGGGATACTGGGGGCATTGGTAGTGGAGAATGAGCACTGGTGGAGGGATGGATACTCGATCATTGTATGACTGAAACATAAGCATGGAAGTTTGTGAGTCTGTAACTGTATCTCATGGTGATTCACTAAAAAAATTTAAATAATAGTAAAAAAGAATTATATGCAAATGGAGACTCAAAAAACTGAGTGACTAGGAATCACTTTCAATTTTTTACTTAAAATTAAAAGTACAACTTTCATAGTTGGATAACCAACACAAAAAAATTGCTGTAGTGGACATTAGAATTGGAACAGAATACTGAGGAAGGAAAATCATTGAAATATCAAAAATGCTAAATAGGAGAGAGGCAGGTAATGAGCCAGAAAACCCATATAAACTGTGTTGCTTTTATGCCAGCTTCTTCATCTAAATATTAAATGGAGATAATATTTCCATTTATCACTCATAAATAACACTCATCAGACTGTTGTCCTGACCATAAGCTCTATACGATTTTTGGTAGATCATTGTATTAAATTGATGTTTAATCCTTTCAAACAATAAAACGATTCCTATTCTGAATCTTCTCCCCCACAAATAAAAACATTGTATAATGCTAAAAATAAAAAAGATTTAGATTTCAGGTTAAATACTAAATTAATTGCCCATGCTTTGATGGTATCTGAAACCAAGAACCATAAGACTAGAAAAATAGTACAAGGGTAAAAGTGTTTGCCTAGCAGGCAGATTTGAACTGAGAAAGAAGGGCCATAAAAGAAAAGGAAACTGGGAAAGTCTGGTATTGTGTGAATCTAGAGGAGAAAGTGCTTCAAGAGAAACATGATCAATTGCATCGTGTATCACTGGCATGAAGAGTGATTGAGGATTGGGTTTGTTGAGAATGGCCAGGGATGACTGGGGCACTCTACTTATTTTCTCTCTTTTTGTCAACTTTTCTCTTGGTAAGGGACTCCTAGATGACAACTGGAGTCCTCCTTTTTATAGGAATCATTCTAATGTCAGGAATTAGATAGAAAAAGCTAAGAATGCAAGCTGAATTTAAAAGAGAACTCAAATAGATAATATCATAGGCTTTGAAAGTACCTGCTAGTCTCAGACTTCTTGGAACTTTGAGAGAACTCTGACCACCCCCACCCTCCTCCCCTCATCCTCCTCATATGCTTACCGTGTTTCTTTAGTATAAAGTCTCTTTGAAAGGAAAATTGCAGTCTCTGTAATGAACTCAGCATTGCTTCCCTCACTCCTAGCACTGAGTACCTTCTGAAAAAAAAAAAAAGAAAGCCATTGAGACATTTTCCAGGGACCAGAGGCCAGCTGCTGCTCAGCAAATCCAGAATGGCATCATTATCATGAGAAAATGTAGCCTGCTATTTGGAAGTTGTCACTAAATATAACTCTCCCAAGGCTGCCTCAGTGTGCTCTGGAATTGGGGCCTTGCTTCAGGGTAACAGTAGTTAGCCGCACTAGACAAGGCATCACTGAAGCTTTGGTTTTGGTTTTCCTTCCCCCTCCCCCTGAAAGGTATTGGTGGCTGCATCAAGATGTCATTTATTTTATTACTTTAATTTAATTCTGTTCTTAATTACACTGCTATGGCACAATGTCACGGCCCTCACAACCCATGCAGGCTAGTTTGGGATTTGAGGGACCCATGAGAGAGGGTGGCACTAGCTATTGAACATTTTGTGGAGTGGCATCCCTAACACTTTTGAATTTTGTTCCTTGGAGACTTCAATATGAACTGCATAACTAGGATAAATTCTTTGCGGCTCTACAGAGTTGCAAGCTAGCAACAGCCATTGAGAAATATTTTCATAATTCGACATTCAGATCAAGTATCCTTGACTAAAGATCTTTCACAATAAGTTAGATTCTCTTTTATTTGGAATGATTTAGGTGTGGTTCTAGGCAAATGTAGAGATATTTTGGCTAAGTATCTTCCCAAAACTTAAGTCCACTTGCTAAATTGTAAAATAATCATTTTTAAATGATTTTAAAATTTGGAAATTTTAAATGATTTTAAAAAGTAACAAGTAATGGTTGCTTTACAAGTAACTGTAAGTTTTCAAAATGATTCTATTAAAATTTCTTTCCCTATAGGTTATTTTCAAATATAGATCATTTGTAGTCATCAATATTTCTAAAGAATGATTTCCCACTTTATTCTAATGGATGTTAATTTTCAAGTAGAACTTTCAACTTTATCTTTAAAATAAATGAATAAGGGGAGTGAAAAAAATTTTTTCCTTCACTAGAAAAGAATCTGTAGAAGAAAATAAATGTAATATTTGTATGTTATGCGACCCTGCTACAAATGATTTTTACAGTCATAATAATGTAAGCAAAATGGATCACTTCATAGGGCAATAACCAGTTTCATTCAGTAATTAACCTATATTTCTGTAGACAAAAATCATTTGCCATACCCTCTTTATTTAGTCTACAGACTGGTAAAATAGTTCAGTCAGTAAGAATCTGAGTAAGTTAGAAGGATATATTTAATTCATTTGTAAATTTGGAGTTCAATTTACTGACTTTTTCACTATTTTTTAGTACACTACTCAATTTCCTCTTTAGTAGTATACCACCACACTCACATACAAACACCAAAAAGAAAAAAAGGTGAACATTCCCTATTTATTGTTAATTCAAATACTGTAGAAATGAACAACTAAACCAAATTTTAGTATTTCTACTTCAAATTTTTATCTGTGTTCAAATTAAAGATTGAAGTAAGGTTAGTAACACCCCCAAAATAACATGTCTACAAAGCTACCTACTTTGAATAATCAGAAATTCAATTTCTTTTTGAATAAAAATATACATGGGAAAAGGAGAGGAAGGATTTAAAATTAAGAGGTATGTTAATTACAGGCCATGCATGCATGAAACTGGAGCATATCTCTGTCTAATATCGACAGTGATTCGAGACTACCTAGTGAACTGTTTCTGTTTATTGTTATGCTGATTGTTTTTTATTGTTTCTGTCTATGCTTCTCTCTCCATGATAGCAACTAATAAATTAAACCACAGGGATTTTATAAGTGAAGTTGATTATCACTGTTCTCTATCTTATAAAAGAGTTTGTGGTGATAATTCAAATTAAAGAATAAGCTGTTTGTTAACAAGATGAAAAATTGGGTTTGCAAATGGAAGACCAGACAGAATCATAAATCATTTACTTGTCAATATTCTCTCAGACCCAGAAATAGGATGACTACATGCAGAAATCATAGCAATCATTTCTGGAGTTCAGAACTGTCTTTTCAAGTGCTCACTGACCAGCCATTCTTCATCACCTGACAGTAGTGCTCCTATCAAAAAGGAGTGAAAGAGAAGAAAAATTAAATTTCAATCATCTGAATCTTCTCATTTTGCGCTTATATGTCAAAATGGTTAGCACATTGATTGAAAACTAACTAACACCAGTTTAAAGGTTGCACTTTTAGACCTGTAGAGTCTAACAAAGCAAGTGGTAGTCTGGATGCGTCTTGGAAACGTTACGGCTAAACCCGCCTAACTCCCTTGCCTGCCCTCGAACTGACCTTGCTTCCTCCCACTTGTGGCCAGAAAGCTCAAGATAGTAAATACAGAGCTAGGAGATCGAGGGATGTGGGGGAAAGTTTCATATGAAAAACAGTTATTATTCATTTGGCCATTTGTACTATTAGTTATTTTTCTTTTGAAATATAATCTCCTGCCTTCAGCAAAAAAGAATATATTATATCATACAGTGTATGCACTAGAGAAATTAAGATGACTGCCAAAAGACAGCTCCACTTAAAAGACCAAATTGTGTTTAATTGGTGTGAACTTGATGAAGACCTAAGGAGAGCGGGTTGGGAGATAAGCCAGGAAGGCTATTTGACATTTGATAAGACTCTCACTTGGGAGACATAACGCAGATGTTTATTATTTTTGCTATTAACCCTAGATGTCCAGGTAGGCAAAAATATACACTTTCAGTCTTCCTTTCTTTGCTTAAATTTCCAATTACCTGCTGCTTTATATGGTTGTTTTTATTTTCTCTCGCCAGGAACCCAGGGCCATGGGGCACGTGTAACAGGACTTCCCACTAGCCCTGGGTTCTTTCTAAGTCACTAAACCATTTTCTAGGCCCATTTTTGCTGGCACTTCCTAGCAACTGAACTGTTACTGCACCTCAGTGCTTGCTGGTAGTGACAAAGCAGCAAGATCTCAACAGAGGGAGTGTCCTGGTACCAAGTCCTCCCCCATGTTCTTTGCTTTTGCTTAATCTTCTACCTGGAAAGAGAGCAGTTGTGAAGTGACTCACCTTCTAGGCAAGGAGAGGGGAGAGTTTAATTTGGGTGTCACATATTCTAGATTTCATTTTGAACTCACTTTAGAGGCTAACACAAATCAAATTAGTTACTTATCATTCTTTATGAGCTTACAAATATGAGAAAAATGAAATCTAAGTCCAAAAAGAAACTTGGAGATGTGTGTGTGTGTGTGCATCTAAGCATGTTTGGTATCAATACTAAATATTCTATTGCAGGAATTAGAAAACTGCTGCACAAATAAGCACTAATAAGTCTAAAATATGTGATATCTGATGATTGAGAGAAAAAACTATCAAGTAACTGAGGAGGGCTATTGCTATAAAAGAACAGTAATCCTTGCTCTGAAAGAAAAACTAGTAGAGTCCAGCCCTATTTGAGATCTTATCATTTTTGGAATTTGGAAACTAAATCCAGTACCACGATATTAACTATGTGTCCTTCATCACACTGCTGTCAAAGATGGCAAGCCTATTATTTGCTTTTGTGTTATTTTTAAGATGCTTTTTTTTCCTTAAAATTTTCCTCTACATCTGTTGTAAAATTCATTCATTCATTGTGTGTGTTTGAAACGATTCTTTTTTTCACTTATATATGAAAATATAAGTAAATGTGTAATAGGAGGGTTAAAAATATGAAAGATATAGATCAAATACTGTTGAAATTTATATCGAATAATGCAACTATCAGAACAGCCAAAACTGTCCTAAAGTAAAAGAAGATGAGAGGCTTCTCCCTCCCCAGTTTAAAAATTTAAAGCTATAGCAGTGAAAAAGTATGATACTAGAATAAGAACAAACACTCAGACCAATGGAGTAAAATTGAGAGCCCAAACAAAGATCCTCAGATAAACGGACAGTTAATTTTTGACAAAGGAGCAAAAAGTATGAAGTGGAGCAAGGAAATCCTCTTCAAGAAATGGTTCTGGGAAAGCCACTCAGTCAGTCACAAGCAAAAATTGAACTCAGACCCTTTCCTTATACCATGCAAAAAAAGTCAAATCAAAATGGATTGAATATCTTGGTATCAGACCAGACTCTACATATTATATTAAGAAAAATATTGGCAAAACCTTTCATTACATTGAACCTAGGAGCATCTTCAATGATTCAGTGACACTGGCAATGTAAACAGAACCAAAGATAAACAAATGGGACTATATCAAACTAAGAAACTTCAGCATTGCAAAAGAAATGATGACCAGAATATAAATAAACTCCACAGACAGGGAGAAAGTATTTATCCACTTATATCACATATCCAAGCTATATAAGGCACTAGCAGAACTTTATAAGAAAAAAAATGAGGAAATTGATGAACAGAAATTTTCTCAGAAAAGAGGTATAGGTGGCCAAAAGGCATATGAACTAGGAATTAATCTCCCACATGATTCAGCAATTCTGCTTTTTTGGCATTCACCACGAAGGCCCAAAAGTCTCTTCAGAAAAGACATCTGCACTCCTGTATTCATTGCAGCACTATTCACAATAGCCAATATCTGGAAACAGCCCAAATGTCCAAAAACACAGGACTGAATTAAAAAAAATATATATATGGGACATGAACACAATGGAATACTACTCAGCTATAAGAAAAGATAAAATCATGCAAGCTGTAGCTGTGTGGGTGAATCTGGAGAGTATTACCCAGAGTGAAGTTAGTCAGAAGGGGAGGGACAGAGAGAATGAATTTCCTCTTATGTTATATATAAAGTAACATAGTAATGAAATAACAAATACTCAAGGCAAGAAAAGCTGAGAACTGATCTCTAATAGGAATATCACTGCAGGGAAGATGGGGGTATAGGAAAGGGGTAATGAACACTGGGATATGGTAAACATTCCACAGGAGGCTGTGGGGTTGGAAGGTTTTTTGCATTATCAGTACTGTGACTCATGGTGCCTAAAATAAAATTTTTTTTAATATTTTTAAATTAAAAATATATTACTGTCGCTGTCACTGTCATCCCATTGCTCATCGATATGTTCGAGCAGGCACCAGTAACGTCTCTATTGAGAGACTTATTGTTACTGTCTTTGGCATATTCAATATGCACGGGTAGCTTGCCAGGCTCTGCCACTCGGGCTCAATACTCTTGGTAGCTTGCTGGACTCTCCTAGCAGGGCGGAGGAATCGAACTCTGGGCGGCCGTGTGAAAGGAAAATGCCCTACCCACTGTCGGCTAGGTCTAGAGGCATAGAATATATAAAATATGTATTTTATATATATGTGTGTGTGTATATATATATTATATCAGAATTTTAGCTTTATTTTTCTCACAAAACTCCTTCAGGATCAGGGAGATAGTCCACATGATTGACATGCATGTTTTTCATGCAGGAGTCTCAGGTTTGTCCCTAGCACTTCATGGCCCCCTGAACCCACCAGAAGCAACCCCTAAGCACTGAGCCAGATTTGTCCAGAGTGCCCGAGACTCCACATGAAGCTCCGAAACTTTTTTGAAAATTCAAATTTATAAAATAAATAGCTTCTTGAAGAGGTTTTATGTAAAGAGAGAGCTACAACTCTTTCACCATACTGTTTCCCCCAAATTCTTTAGGTGCCAGCATAGAAAGCAAAAAACTCCAAAGTTAGAGAACAAAGAGGAATTGTGATCATTTCTTTGAATAATTCTAGGTGGACTTTCCTCTCTAACCGGCCTTCTTGTCAAACTTAGATGAGACCTTTGTTCTCCTCTTGGCTGTGATTCTCCAAAGATAGCCCAGACAGACCCTTCTAGGCAGAAGTTTCAGGCCTCAGGCACCGTGAGCAGTTTGGGGTGTGGAGAATCTGCCCCTTCCACAACCCAGGCTCAGACAACATCTTTGCTGTGTTCTTTCCAATCTGAAAACTTGGACCAGTTACCTGTTAGAATTTTAATTTCCCTAAACTAGAAATAAACCATTTGCACTTGCTAGGATTTAATGCTGTAACCCTCTTATCAGTTCTTTCCTTCTGTGCCAAAATCAAGCTGAAGGAGCCAGATTTGCATGCCTCCTCAGCAGGACTCCCTGTGAGAAAGCAGTAGGATCACGGAAAAATAAAACTATTTTATTCCAATGTTCTTTTTCCAATTTATTATAACAAACTTCTTGAAAATCTTAGCGGTTCCCTCTGGGCTTTCTTCCCTAGGCCCCATTCAAGGTCACTGCAGTCATAGCTGTTGCTGATCACTGGGAGGGAAGCAACCTTTCTAGAATTTGAACATTGGCCTACATTCTAGAGAAATGCAGGGCAACGTCCCGTTCCCACTACTGTGGCTTCCCTCGGGGGGTGGCGGGTAGAGGTGGTTGAGCAAACTATATGAATGTCTCATTTAATGTGACATGCCTGTGGATTTAAACTTGTAGCACATCTTTTCTCTATGATATAAAAAGAATTAGTCCAGACTAATTCAAAGAATGTGTGAGGAATAAGACTTTGCTCCTTTCTTGGAAACTTAAAAAAAAAACAATCTCTTTATATATATAAATAAATCTTGAGTAGCACGTTGAACAGAAAAGCAAAGTTATAGGATATGTGATCCAGACTTAAAAAACAAGCAAACAAAAAAACTTCCTTAAGTATATCCCAGGGATTTTTTTGTTATATTTTTTAGTATCAGTATTAGCCCACTGTAAGAATAGCATTGGGGTGGGGATGGGGGCTGGAGCAATAGCACAGCGGGTAGGGCGTTTGCCTTGCACGAGGCCGACTGGGGTTCAATTCCCAGCATCCCATATGGTCCCCTGCGCACCCGCAGGAGTAATTCCTGAGTGCAGAGCCAGGAGTAACCCCTGAGCATCGCTGGGTGTGACCCAAAAATTAAAAAAAAAAAAGAAGAAGAAGAAGAAGAATAGCATTGGGCAGGATGCACAAGTGCTCGGATTTAGAGGTAGAGAAAGAAACCACCACCAGTCCTCTGCTCTTGAGCACTTCCATTGCCGGCAAACACAAAACCAAACAGAAAAAGCAGGCGGCTTGTGACTGGAATGCATTACAGCTGGGAGTTCATATAACACCAAGCATCCTATCCAGACACGAACAATTGAGTCATAAATGAAGCAGGAGTGCCCATCACAGGATAGGGTGGCAGAGCCCTGAGCACCTCCTGGCACAGCACTGGGCATCGGTGTCCGGTGGGATGCAGCTGCTCTCAATCCTCACAGTCTCCTGCCTGGGGCTTCTCATCTTATCCTCTTGTTTCCTTGCCAAATGCAGGTTCATCCCAGAGGCCTGGTCAGCCTGCACAGTTACCTGTGGTGTGGGGACCCAAGTGCGAATGGTCAGGTGCCAGGTGCTCCTGTCCTTTTCCCAGTCCGTGGCTGACCTGCCTGTTGATGAATGTGAAGGACCCAAGCCAGCATCCCAGCGCGCCTGTTATGCAGGACCTTGCAATGGGGACGTTCCTGAGTTTCACCCGGAAGATACTGATAGTCTCTTCAGTAGCCTGCAAGATTTTGATGAGCTGTATGACTGGGAGTATGAAGGCTTCACCAAATGCTCTGAGTCATGTGGAGGAGGTAAGAAAGGGGCATTTTGGCTCAGATCCCCACTTCCATCTAGACTTTTTCTGTCCCTACTCTCCCTGAATGCACTGTGTTCACGTGACTGCCTCTGTGCCAAGAATGATAAGCGGGGTGGAGGAAAGGCATCTCAGATGTAAAGCATGCTGAATGAAACACAGATGTATTTCCCTTTGGGCTTGAGTGGCTCTCAGGCTGTCAGCCGTAAGTGACCAACACAACTAATGCTTTTACTCGCAGTTGTCATTTCAATGTTTTGCAATATATCTGAGTACAGCTGATGAAGAAACAAAGTTGACACTGACCTGGCAATGCTCTCAGCATTCAGTTTTATTTATCTATGTCCTTGCCTCAGTGCTTGTGATACGAACCAAGACCCAAGTAGTGATGAAACACTACTATACCCAAAAATAGGTTTACCCAACTGATTTCCCAATAGATATCTATTTATAAAGGGCAAGGATGTGTTGAGGATAATTAACACTATGATTGCCTGGAACCGGGAAGGAGTTTAAAGGCGGAAATCTGACCTCACTGCCATTTTACAAATGAGCAAACTAAGAAGCAAATAAGTTAAATGACTTACTGGAGTTTACATAGTTAGCGAGTGACAACTGGAACTCAGCCTATTACTTATCTCTTTCTCGACTCTTCCCATCTTACCATGCTTCTTCAAGCACTAAGGCAATTTCTGAGGCTTTCCTTCCTGAGACTTTCCTGTTGTGAATATTATTTAGCTAAAGTTGGATGTTCTCGTGTGTATTGAACTGATTTTTTTAGGTAACTGCATTGGTGATAACAACAGATTGAATGATTATTTCAGGTGTTCTGAACAGAATTATAATAGGAGAGGAAAGCATTAAGTCAGCAATTCATTTTTCAAGGTTATAGTCTTTCTTAGCACTATAGAAAATACATTAAATTCAGATTGCCACCGTCTCCCATACCTATTCCCAAATGAGACTTTTAGGTGAGGAAATGTTGGCTGATTCTCTGCCAAATTCCTCTCACTGGCTATCATTAACCCCTCTTGGCATGTTAAGGTTCTGCTTTCCCAACTTCCCAGCAAAATTTCTTATTAACTGGTGTAATATATATTTTTCCCCAAACTATTTTCTAAGCCAGAACATATGACATTTTTGAAATTTATTTAAAAAGGCATGTGTTGTCATTCTTGAGAATATAAAAATAAATATGCCCTAATTGTTCACATACAGCTGAAAAGAAATGAATCTTGGAATAAGCACTAGCAAACAATCAATTTTATTCATCAGATCCTTTGATAAGCATGTAATAATTTTGACTTTGAGAGTCTCATTTGTTTCTAAGTCTTCCTGTTGCAGATCATGTAATTCTGAAGTGTTTTCCTGAAGAACCCTGTTATTTTAAAACCTAAATTCTTCCATCTGATTCTGACCTCAAATTTCCATGCTCACCTGAGTTGAATGGTCTTTATCTGTAGACTAAAATGAATGTGCTTTCAAAAAAATTATGTATGGTCATTCAGTTATGGTTCTCAGTTACAAGGCAAGCCTGGAACTTTATGAGCAGATGGAAAAATAAGAGGCAGTAATGGAACATATAAATAAGCAGATACCTTTTTCTTTAAGATTGTATCCATTCTGCAAATCAACTGAGGATATAAAATTCAGTGTAGAGAATATGTGGGATATTATTAATTTTAACTGTTTTCAAAAGTTATCAATTTGGAAATAAAATTTTGGATGTTGACACTGACCTGGACAATTTCCCTCTCGGAGAGCCCAGCAACCTACTGAGAGTGTCCTGCCCGAACAGCAGAGCCTGGCAAGCTACCCATGGCATAATCGATATGCCAAAAAAAGTAAAAAGTCTCACAATGAAGACATTACTGGTGCCCGCTTGAGCAAATCAATGACATCAGGATGAAATCGGGACAACTGTGCTACAGTGCTGACAATTAATCTCTGCCTGTAGGAACTGAGCATCCTTGTATTAACAGAAACTGTAACATCCTCTCTGCCAAAGCAATGATAAACTTTCAGAGATACCTTAAATCTTTAACTGTCCACAATTGTGCACTTACCTACAACTATGTCCCTGTGCCAAAGTAATATACCTAAAATATTAAAGTTGAAAATTCCTAAGTGATAAAAATATACATGAGTTATGCAGTCCATATGATGTCCATGCACACTAAAAATTATTTCAGTGTATGGGACATATATGTTTTGAAGTCATTGTTTGGCAATAACATTTTATTGTATTATTCACTGTGATATTTCACCAAAATATAGCCCACAAGGTTATATATATATTTAATCATTCTTACTGAATCCAGTCCCCAAACATACAGGATTAGTAGATAGATTTTAAATCAATTTTGTATTGTAAGACTGGTTGGGCTAATTTTATTGTTTTTCAATCTCGAGAGATGAAATTGAATAGACACAGAAATAACCTTTCACCTAACAGAGGTAGCAACCAGAAGGAACTAGTTAGTAATTTAGGCTGCAGTTAGTGGCTGCATTTCCCAAGCTGTCATCAAATATCATGTAACAATTATGCTATGCTGGGAGACATAAATACTGAAAATCCCATTTTCTGGAAGATTGAAAGTCAACCTAAACCATTCAAATCTTTGTCCTGTGTGCCACTATCATCTCCTTGTTATATTTTAATTTTATGTGTGTGAATAAATAGCTATGGTCAAGGAGAGCAAATTTGAAACTGGACAGTTTTATTATATTGAACTCTAGAAGATAAAACCAACACTAAAGTCTAGGTGAGGGAAAACTTGAAATTCACTTCAGCAGAAATGGAAGGGGGAGTCTTATAGCTCTTTCTCCTTTTCTCTTAATATTCCTTACTCATTTTTACTTCTGTCAAGAAAGCAAAATAACTGGAACACTGTATCTGTTAAGTGAAGTAACTCCTGACAAGTACAAGAATGAGAAGCTCTTGGAAACTGTAACCGTAAGCAACACAATTTGTATAACAGAACCAGGTCTTCAAATAAAGTCATTTAGTTCAACGTTAGCCATGTTTTTATTTTCCTCATTCTTGTAACTAAATGGCAATTAAAGTGACATTTTTTGAAGACCTGCTAGATCATACTTCAGCAAGTTTTCTGTGTTGCTTTAAAGTAGAGAATCCCAATTTTTATTTTGCTCTCTCTTGAAGGACATAAATTCTATAAATAAGGCATTCACAAAGTAGAAAGAGATTCCTTCATTTATGTATCTCACAGGTATCCAAGCAAGAGCTTTCAAGTAAGGTGAGTAACAAGTCCTGTGGTCGCTTTCTGCCTCAGGGTCATCCTCTAAATTTCATAGTTTTCAATCACTAACTGAAGCCAAAATATATTTCATTAGAAACACTACTTTTGCTTGAACACTACCAAGTAGTCAAATGAATTGGAAGCTAATGTCCAACATAACCACTGCTCTAGATTCTGTATGGCCTACTTAGCTTAATACAATGCCTGTCATCATTACCTTAATAAAGCCAGAATATTCCAGTGGGAGGAATAACTAATAACATCAACATTTTTGTGTATAATGTTTGCTATATTAGCATACCATGAATTTCAAATGACTACTCTCAGCTGCAACCAAGAGAACGCCCTGAAGTCAGCATTATGGAATATGATGGAATAACTTGAATATTGAGAGTGAATCTTAAATGCTCCACCCTGAACTGGCCAAGATATATTTAAATTAATTTGAAGCTCATAAAAAAGCCTATAAAAATTAAAAGGATATAGAGGGTACCATCATAGCCAGAGGTGAACTATCATGGCTGATTTGGCTTTTAGGTTTGAATTATTTTAGACAATAGGATAAAAGGCAGTTTGGAATTTGGTTTAAAAATATCATTTTTAGGAGCTGGAGAAATAGTGAAAGGATTAAGGCACATGGCTTGCATGTGGTCAACCCCAGTTCAATCCCAAAAACCACATGGTTCACCAGACATCTCCAGATGAACCTCTGGATGCCCGTACGTACTGGTGGAGTGGCCTGCATAAACCTCAGATCTCCAGGGTCTGAGCAGCACGGTATCCTCAGACCCTTGCATTAAACCATAAGCTCTTGAATGAGAATCATTGAAAGCACCACTGAACCTCCCAAGCACATTTTGGGGTATGGATTTATGTTATTTTAATGATAATCTTGCTAAACTCCTGTGTTCTGACCACAGAACTAAGGTTATTATAGGAGAGGAAGAAGCAGGGGTGTAGGTTATCCAGTAGATTGTAGTGCAGGAATATTGGGAGTTTGGTTGATTGGGGTATGAGGTAGATATAGACATAGATATTATTTAGATATTATACACACATACACACACGCATATTGTGTGTTGACCACAGGGATGGTTCCAGATAGTACTCAATTATGACAGAGCTCTGTCCTTAGTTTCCCTACCACTCTCAGTACCACTAAAGTGCAAGACATCTCAACCCCATGACTCTAGACGATGTTGTAAGAAACCTAGTGGAATTTAGTAACTCTCTACCGATTCTTAATCTGAGTACTCTAGATATATATGTGTGTGTTCCTAAAATATATGTAGTCTTGTAAATCAATGTTATTTCAATAATGAAAAACAAAAACAAAAATTGATGATCATACTGAGAAAATGAAGTTAATGTAACATAAATAGAACATGTTTGCCTTTTTTACTTGGGTGACAACTTCTTGGTAAACTCTAGGGCAGATGGCAGAGGGAAGCAACTGTGTAGTTGATACTATATTACTATAATACTATATTAGGTAGTAATTAGTGAAGCAATGAAATTATAAACACAGAATTTAAATGCATTATATATAAACTAAAAAAAATATATAAAAAATATCTTCAGATGCAGGTATCTTTATATATATAACAATGTGTGACTAAAACCAAGATCTATAAGATTGTTCTCTCTAATCTCTTTATGAGATTTAAATCTACTGAAATGACTCCAGACAAATATCTATGCTATTTCTGGATCTCTCCAGCAGATATAATACTATCTGTATGAAAAAAATACTGATGTAATAAGAGCATAAATATTTCTAGGTTTTAGGGGTACATTTATACTATTCCACATCCACCATCAAAACGCCAATATTTATACAACACTGTTCATAGAATCTTTCCATTCACTCCCACCACTTGACCTCTTTGTATTTTTAAATATTTTCATTCATCATTAAAGCTCCAGTGCTAAGATCCAACCACACACAACTTCACCATTTATCAACCATAGGACTTTAGAACATCATTTCACATTAAATCTCAGTTTATTTATATGAAAATGGGAATGAAAATAATGTATACCTGATGGATCATGAAAGAACTTAAAGATACACATCAAACTCTTAGCCTCACTATCTGATTAGTTCTCTATTCTTTGTGGAATTTTCATTGTAGAAAATTAGAAAGAATGAGATGTCTCTCATAGTATTGTCCAATTAAAGATTTCCCTGTTCCTCAATTATCTCTGTGAAGGATCCCACACTTTACCTCATAAGAACAGAGCTCAACTTTGTGCCCTCTGACTAAGGGGAACACAAAGGTCACTGTAAATATTGTTTTCTATTGTAAAGAAGATTGTTTCTAATGATGCAGAGAAGATGGGGACAGTTATGTACCTTGTTTTCTTTTTATTTTGTTCCAACTTCCAGAGCTTCCCTGGGTCACCACAGAAAGCAACCAGAGTAAAAAGAAAACTAGCAAAGACCCAGAAGCACAGCAATTTGTAGAAAGTTGGATATTAAAATATATCTCTAGATTTCCCATGCATAGAAAGATAATGTGTACCTCTCCAGCCCAAAGTACCACACACAAAGGGAAGTCTGGTGGCTGGATCCTGCAGCCTTTCTCCTACAGAACCATCCCTCATGGTGTCCCTCTAAAATCTAACCCCAAAACCAAGCAGATGCATTAGCACATCTATGCAAAGAAGTTAATTATTATATGTTCTATATTAGAGGTACCAAGCTTAACACTTCTTCACCTCTGCATAACTCACTGTAAATGAACAAAGACTCATAACTGTAGGTTCCTAACCACACAACAACACACAAGAAACAACTTCAAACTTCAAAGTTTGCAATGGTGAAGCAACACATGAACCCAATAGGGTTAGTTAGTAAAATTGATAGCCCAGATAATCCAACCAGTTATATATCACTGTACCATTGTCATCCTGTTGTTTGTTGATTTACTCGAGCAGGCAACAGTAACGTCTCTATTACACTCAGCCCTGAGATTTTAGCAGCCTCTCCTTACTTGTCTTTCCCAACTATTGGAGGCTCTTTCAGGGTCAGGGGAATCAGACCTATCGTTAATGTTTTTGGCATATCGAATACTACACAGGTAGCTTGCCAGGCTCTGCCATGCAGGCGGGATACTCTCGGTAGTTTGCTGGGCTCTCCAAGAGGTATGTATATATCTTTTACTGTATTTGGCATATGAATATGACATGGGGAGCTTGCAAGGCTCTCCCATGCGGGCAATAGACTCTTGGTAGCTTGTCAGGTTCACCAAGAGAGAGAACATGGCTATTAGATGTCGAGTAGCTGCAAAGCAGCCGTGCACTTCCGGGAGCTTGGTCTTATAGTCTCTGGATGTTGGCCATTGGTAGGATTACACGGCGCCAGGGACAGTTTGTGGGTGTGGCTGCCAAGCTATGGAAAATGGGGGGTCTAGGTGGAGAAGGACCAGTCCCAATCTGAGCAGGCTTGGAGATTCAGTCCCAGGTCCCACACACCTGGGTTCCTCTGCCGGTCCCTTCATGTGTGAGGCTCATCCGAATGTGTGGAGAGTGGCCTTGAGCATGACTGTTATAATGAGCTATACAACCTCTCTGACAAGGAATCTAAAATGAAGTACTAAGGATGCATAAGGAGGTCAAAGAAACAATGAAACACACTGCCAAAGAATACAAGAAGATATGAGAACAGAAATGAGGAAAACACAAATGAAAATACAAGCAGAAATGACAGATCTGAAAAACTTGGTAGGTGAAATGAAAAACAGAATCAGTGAGCTCCAAGATGAGGTGCAGAGAATCTCCAGACAGCAGCAGAAGATGGAAAAAGAGCTCTAATATAAACCAACAGATGACAAGAGAACATCAGTATGAAGTCAAGAGGAATAATATAAGAGTCACTGGAGTCCCAGAGAGGCACGAAGAAAACCTTTATGAACAAACAACTGTCAAAGCCATCACTGCTGAGAAGTTTCCTGAGCTGAAGAGTACATACACTCAGATCTAGGAAGCCTGAAGAGTACCAGCTAAAAGAAATTCATATAGAAATACTCCAAGACACATCCTAATCAGAATGACAAAAACCATAGATATATATGAATACTTAAAGAAGCAAGATCAAAGGAGGAAATTACTTACAAAGGAGTATCTTTCAGATTTACAGCAGACTTATCAGACAAAACTCTCAGGGACCTAAGACAGTAGTGGGATATGGTGAAAAAACTCAATGAAATAAACACCTTACCAAGAATATATTATCCAGCCAGACTGTCATTTATACTTGAAGAAACAATACATAAATTCACAGATAAACAATAACTTAGGGACTTCATAGGCACAAAACCATTGTTATAAGAACTAAATGGGCTGTATTAAAATAAGACAAGCCCTAGTAATACACCAAACTTCTGCAGAAAGATGACAAAGATAGCAAAAACTACAAAATCACATAACAATAATCTCTCTGAACATTAATGGGTTAAATTCACCAATTAAGAGACACAGAATGGTGGGATGGATTAGGAAATTGAACCCAACACTCTGCTGCCTGCAAGAAACATTTTGAACAGAAAGAGAAAACACAGATTCAAAAACAGTGGCTTGAAAACAATTTTTCAGCAAACAACCTCTTTAGAAAAGCAGGGAAGGCCATACTAGTGTCAGACAACATAGACTTCAGACATAGGAAGATTATAAGAGACAGTGAAGGTCATTTCTTAATGATCAAGGGATCTGTACATTAGGGAGATCTCACACTCCTAAATGTATATTCACCAAATGAAGAACCAGCAAAGTACTTAAAACAACTGCTAATCAATTTGCTTGAGCGTGCTGCAGTAACGTCTCCATTGTGCTACTTGTTGTTACTGTTTTTGGCATATCGAATATGCCACAGGTAGCTTGCCAGGCTCTGCTATGAGGGTGGGATACTCTCGGTAGCTTGCTGGGCTCTCTGAGAGGGATGAAGGAATTGAACCCTTGAACCCAGGTCTACTGAGTGCAAGGCAAACACCCTACCTGCTGTGCTTGATTTGAAGAAATGCATTAATGTCAACACAAGAGTAGTTGGAAACTTCAACACTGTTTTGTCACCTCTTGATGGATAAACTAGACTAAAGTTCAGCAAGGAAACACTTTATTTGAGGGGAGAAATGAAAGAAGGGATTAGGAGATATGTGTGTGTGCGCATATATATATACATATATACATATATATATATGGGCTAGAGCAATAGCACAGCAGGTAGGGTGTTTGCCTATTTTATATATATGTATATATGTATACATATATACATATATATAATATATGGCTTTGCATCCCCAAATACACATTCTTCTCCAGTGCACATGGGACATTCTCCAAGATACACCGCATCATGCTGGGCCACAAAATATATTTCCATAAAATTAAGAGGATAGAAATTGTATCAGCTATCTTTTCAGACCATGGTGCACTGAAAATAGAAATTAATCACACAAAGAAACAGATAGTTAAACACATGGAAATTAAACAGCTCACTACTGAGCAACCAGTAAGTTAGAGAGAAAATCAAAGAAGAAATCAAAAGATTTCTAGAAACAAGCGATAATGAAGATACAAACTACCAGAACTGTGGGACACAGTAAAAGCAGTGTTAAGAGGAAAGTTTATAGCTCTGCAAGCATACATCAGGAAAGAAGAAAGAGCCCACATAAATAATCTAACTTCACAGCTTAAGATCTTGGAAAATAACCAGCAAAAGAAGCCCAAACCAGGCAGGAGGAAGGAAATAATAAAATGTAAAGCAGAAATAAATGAGCTGCAATCCAAAAAAAAAAATCTAAAAGATCAATAAAACCAAGAGCTGGTTCTTTGAGAAAATAAGCAAGATCAATAAACTACTAGCAAGATTCACAAAAGAAAACAGAGACAGAACCCTAATGAACAGAATCAAAAGTGAAAGTGTGGACATACAACAGAAACCAAAGAAATTTAAAACATCATCAGAGATTACTTTGAGAGACTTTATGCCACAAAAATAGAGAACCTCGAAGAAATAGATAAATTCCTAGATTCCTATAACCTCACAAGAATTAACCAAGAATATTTGGAATGCCTGGATAGACCTATTACTTTGAAGAAATTGAAATGGAAATCAAAAGCCTCCACTAAAACAAAAGCCATGGCCCAGATGGATTTACTAGTGAATTCTTCCAAACCTTTTGGCGAGAAGAAATAAACAAAAAATTCCTCAAAGAAGAAATACAAATAGCCAAAAAGTCACCTAAAAATATGTTTATAACACTAATCATCAGAGAGATGCAAATCAAAACAATAAGATATCTCACACCACAGAGACTGACACACATCAAAAAGAACAAGAAAAACGAGTGTTGGTGCTATTGAGGGAAGAATGGGACTCTCATTCGTTGTTAGTGGGAATGCTGACTTGTCCAGCATTTTTGGAAAACAATATGGGTATTCCTTTGAAAGCTAGAAGTTTAGCTTTCATATGACCCAGCAATGCAACTTTTGGTATTATATCCTGGGGGCACAAAAAATACACAGCAGGAATGCCATCTGCACTTATATGTTCATTGCAGAAATATTGAATAGCCAGATTTTGGAAAGAACCCAAGTGCAGGAGAACAGATGACTGGATAAAGAAACTATGGTGCATCTACACAATGGAATAGTATGCAGCTGTTAGAAAAAGTGAAGTCATGAAATTTGCTTATAAATGGATGAACATGGAGAGTGTCATGCTGAGAGAAACAAGTCAGAAGGAGAGGGACAAACATAGAATGATTGCATTCATTTGTACCCAAGGACAGTAAAAACATGTCAGGAGGATAGGTCCACAATTGGAAACCTGCCTCAGGTGGTGGGTGAGAGGGTAGATGGGATAGAAAAGAAACCACCATGGCAATGCTAGTTGGAAATGATCACTCTGCATAAGAACTGCATGCTGAAAGTAGATACAGGAACAAACATAACTGTTTGGTATCTGTATTACAAGCCATAGTGCCCAAAAGATATATATATATATATTTATATGTATACATATATAATTACAAAGCTGTTATATACTATAAAATATATATTATATACTATAAAATATATATTATATAATATAAAATATATATACACACATATACATACACCACCTACACCACCTCCACTTTGCTGATGACATCATTCTAATGACAGCAAACATTAGCCAAGCAGCATGAATGCTGGCTGACTTCGACTGTGAGTGTGGAAAGGTTGGACTGCAGCTGAGTCTCACAAAAACGATATTCATGAGAAAGGACTAGTTCCTGACGTTCCCTTTGCTCTCAATGGAACGAACATCTCCGAATGCAGCAGCTGTGTGTACCTGGGTCAAGAACTCAACATGAAGAATGACTTGGCACCAGAACTGTGCAGGAGGAAGAGAGCAGTGTGGAATGCCTTCACAAGCGTCGAAGAAGTGGTTAAGAGGACGAAGAACCTCCGGCTCCAGGTACATCTTTTCAACTCCACTGTTCTTCCTGCACTAACATACGCCTCAGAGACCTGGGTCCTATGAAAACAGGATAAGAATGCTATTCGGGTCTCCCAAAGAGAAATCAAAAGAGCTATGCTTTGAGAATCACCTTTCATTCAAGTGAGAGAGGGAATCCAGAGTTCCAACCTCCATTGACGATTGAGGATCAGGGACGCTGCCTCGTTTACCAAGGTGTTGAAAATCAGATGGTCGGACACGTAATGCAATTTGAAGACAGCCGCTGGACTAGAGCCAATACCAACTGGATTCTACGGGACATCAAAAGAACACCTGGCCACTCACCTACGAGATGGTTGAACTTCTTCATCAAGACCCTGAACAAATGATTTGATGCTCTTTGTGTTCCTGGGACATGCAGATGCCACTGGGCTACACTAGCATGGGACAGGGAAGAATGGAGATATTACTGGCACTTGCTTGAGCAAATCAATGAGCAATGGGATGACAAGTGATACAAGTGATATATATATACACACATATATATGCATATATATATATGAAGAGAGAGAGAAGAGAGAAAGAAGAAAGTACTTGCCTATATAAGATAGGCAGTGTGGTTGGGGGTAAGGGGGAAATGAGACATTGGTGGTGGGACATGTACCCTGGAGAAGAATAGTATTGGAATATTGTATGACTGAAACCCAGTTGTGAACAGCTTTGTAACTGTATCTCTGGTGACTCAATACAATTTTTTAAAAATATTAAGAAATCTAGAAATGGTGGGGACTGGAGTGGTAGCACAGTGAGTACGGCGTTTCCTTCCACACAGTCAACCCGGGTTCAATTCCCAGTATCCCATATGGTCCCCCGAGCACTGCCAGATGTAATTCCTGAGTGCACAAGCCAAGAGTAACCCTTTTGCATCTCCGGGTGTGACCCCCCCCCAAAAAAAGAAGAAAGTAATCTAGAAATAACCAGATATTCAACTCCTGAATATCTGTCTACCCCTGGAACTCCCCCAACTCCATTGTTCATCAATTTGCTCGAGTGGGCACCAGTAACATCTCCAATGTGAGACTTGTTACTGTTTTTGGCATATTGAATATGCCACGCGTAGCTTGCCAGGCTCTGCCATGCGGGTGGGATACTCTCAATAGCTTGCCAGGCTCTCTGAGAGGGACATGAATACAGTAAGAATACAATTTTACACTAGCAATGTTACCAGTTATTATTATTCCCAGTTTTACTTGAACAAATGAACTACAAAAATTGGATGAAAAACTCTGAAATATGAAATGCATCTGCACACAAGACACGTATTTGAAGTACTTAATATATTTAATACTCATGTGGCATACATTCAGTTGCTGTAACTATTCAGCCACTTGCAGTTGGCTGCCAACCTGAGCACAACTGAACTGGGGGGAGTAGGGGCAGGTGATAGGTAGGATGGGAGAAAGGGTGGGGAGGGAGAAGGGTACATTGGTGATAGGTTTGGTGTCAAAAATTATGACCAGGGGCTGGAGCAATAGCACAGCGGGTAGGGAGTTTTCCTTGCATGCGGCCGACTCAGGTTCGATTCCCAGCATCCCAGATGGTCCCCTGAGCACTGCCGGGGTGATTCCTGAGTGCAGAGCCAGGAAGAAACCCCTGTGCATTGCTGGGTGTGACCCAAAAAGAAAAAAAAAATTATGACCATAAGCATTATTTCTAGTATTGCATATTGCAAGCCAAAAAATTAAAAAATTTAAAAGATCCTTTCTGAATGTCCCCCTGACCCATTTTTAAAAATAAGATATGTTACAATTAAAATAAATAAGAGATAATATGCATAACCTGTGTAGGTCTTGGGGCCATTTATTTGGCCTATTCTCCTGCATTCAATGATCATATTTCAGCTCTAGCAGCTATATTGCTTGGTGACATTTCTTAAAACATTTCAGCGGTTCCGGTAGCAGTTCTAGTGGTTGTCCTCCTTGAGGGACATGCTTACCGAGGCACAGCTTATGTGCTTGCTCCCAAATCAAAGTGATGTTTGACAAGATGGGCCGTCCCAGGCTTCGCATTGCTGCCTCTGACATGCAGCTTAAGATCTGCCGATCGCAGCGGCCTCCCACCAGCTGCCTTGTCTACACTTCATCACCCCACACATGCCCACTCTGGCCTGACAGTGTGATTTGTACACAGGTGTCCAGGAGGCTGTGGTGAGCTGCCTGAACAAACAGACACGGGAGCCTGCTGATGAGAACCTGTGCGTGACCAGCCGCCGGCCCCCACAGCTCCTCAAATCCTGCAGTTTGGATCCCTGCCCAGCAAGGTAAGTGGGTAGTTGCCTGCTCTGCTACCAGAAGCATATTCAGAACTGGGTGCATCTGTCCATGGGCAAAACCAGAAAGCTTCTTGTTGCTTGGTGTTTTGAAAACCAATTAGCATCAGTTCAAACTTTTAGTCAAATCCACTTAAATTTAATTGAAACCAGGGCTTTGGAATTCCAGTCCAGTGGTCATGCTCAGGTCCAGAGGCTCCTACACTGAAGTAAGTCTGTGGCATGGCTGGTATGCGCATATGTTGCACTTCTTCTTGCCCTGAAGAGAAAATGAACTGACCGCAGACTTCATGGCTTCAGCCACCTTTTAGCCTTTGTCCCAAGTCCTCACACCAGTAATGGATTGGCTTGTGGACTGCAGGGTTTATGAAACTGGAGCATCTGGGTGGTAAAATTGATGCACTATGAAATCTGTGCACACAGCATGCAGATTCATTATGGTATGCTCTGGTGTGTGTGTGTGTGTGTGTGTGTGTGTGTGTGTGTGTGTGTGTGTGTGTGTCATTCCACATGCATAAAATCAATTAGAGCATTTCATTGTTCAGCCCTGCCTGGGTCTCATTATTACCCAACCTTGAGTCTTAATCAATCCAATCACTGCTTCAGTCCACAGAATTTTATGGTGTCTTGAGAGACTTGCCTTCTGATACTTTTTTGGAACAGATTTCTGTTGAAGCTAAACCATCTCATTTATAATTATAATTTCAAAGAGAGAAATTTCACGAACCAAAGCCACACTTTCAAGTCTTCTGATAGAATGAAGAATGTTAGGAGATAAGGTTATATCCTAGACATGAAGGGGAATGCTGTTTCTGAATGATATTTCTATTGTTTCTGCAAAGCATATCGTGAGAAGCAAGTGGCATTCAGGAATGGACAAGTTTCCTGTTGGTCAGACAAGCTGATGTTGCTTGTCTAATTTCTCAGCCAAGTAGATGATGCCTTTCTTTGGGACTTAAAAGATACAAGATTTCAGCTATCCCCAGATAAGATTACTAGATTATTAATTTGAATATCCGACCTAACTTCCCCTGTCAAATGCAAGAGTGAAGAGGGCTGCTATACCAGATTTTCAGTCAGCTAATAATTGAAGAGTACTCTACCCATGATATCCTCAGTCAGTAAGATTGAGGCAAGGAATCAAGACCTGGATTAATAAATTAATAAAATTCCAAAGAATGTTGGAATCCTGAGAAACTTTTTAAAAAAATTCCCTGCCTAAGTCTCTGTGCTGACCTTCCCGTTCTCCAATGGAGTGAGCCCAAGACCTTCCTCACCCCTTCGGAAAAGGGTTTAATCCCCTGCTCCTTGTCTATAGTTACTTCATACAGGAAAGAAGCAGAATGTAATAGGATAGACAGCTTGCAAAGATCTTGGCTACTAAGTCATAAAGCTGAGATTCTCGTCCAAGCTCTGTCACTCACATGCTTTGTGATATTGGCCCGGTGCCCCTCCATTCTGTTGCCATATCTGCAAAGTCAACTTGGGTATACTAGATGACCTCAGATCACTCCATCCTGCTCAAAAGATCCCATAACTTGTTATTAATTTATAGGCAGAGTATTAGATTGCTTCTACTGCAGCTCTCTGCTGATAATTGATGACATTTCTGTTCTGATTACCTTAAAAGGCAAGCATAAGGATCTTCTAACCACATCCCTGCATTATAATGACATCCAAATGCAGGGATGAGCTGAGGTATTGCTGAGATATAAGTACCTGGGCGTAGGTAATTGGGAAAATCTGGGACATCACAAATCTTTTGGGACATCAGGGGGAATTGAATGCAAGATGTTAGTTCCCATCTACAAAGTACTAACTGTGGTTACATTAAATAAATATGATTTACTCTCTGATCTTTGGATGGACTCCTGAATAGGGACTCTTGTTGGACTTAGACATTTGCTCCACATAAACTCAGTGCTTTTGATTTTCTACCAATTTCAGGCTGACAGGCAGTCCTTTAATTAGGCACAACCAAAAATTTTTAGGGAGGGCACCCATACACAGCTGAGCAATACTATAGTGGTGCTAATTTAAAAAACAAAGAGAGCCAAAGTACAGTGACCTTGTATGACTTTTTTCTTCTGTCATCCAATAATCAAAACTGAAATTTTTGTCTTAAAAAATTTTAGAGCTATATCTCCTGTGAAATATTTTTGTTTGATATCCCAAGGTTTATCTCTCTTTCTGAAGGTTTATGTAAGATATATATGGATGAGAAAATGTGTTTATCTGGGGCATAGCAGTGTTTTGCTTTGCCAAACACCTTCTATTCATATGGGATCAATTTAAGTCTTTTATTTACTGCTCTTCATGTTCATGAATCAGCGTTCCATACGGGTTTTGGTCTGTCCTCCAATGGGCACCCAATTTCTATATGCTATGCTTTTTAATGGGCACCCAATTTCTATATGCTATGCTTTTTAATGGGCACCCAATTTCTATATGCTATGCTTTGTATTCTTGATCTGTACTGCTGTCCTTGTGTGTGTTTTGTGTGTTTTTAAGGCAAGTATTTTTAATGAGACTTACAGAAATGATGTTTTGAGTTTTGATCACTGCACTCATGCCTCTGTGTGGAGGCACTTAGATAAGACAACTGGCTTTTCCAAAAAGTTGTTTGTCCTCAACACCAGTTAGAATCTTTTTGTTGAGAGTGGTCAGTGTTAATAGATCATGCTGAGAATACAAAAGACTATAGAACAGGTTCTCTCTCTCTCTCTCTCTCTCTCTTTCTCTCTCTCTCTCTCTCTTTCGTGTGTGTGTGTGTGTGTGTGTGTGTGTGTGTGTGTATGGGTTGGGCCTGGTGGTAGCAGGGGTGAGGGAAATCTTTGTAAGATTAAGATTTCCTTTTACTGAATTTCTCCAGGGGAATGGCAAAGTTTGTATCAGCTGCACATGTCTACCTTTCACCAGGTTTGAACAAATACACTCTCACACCTAGTTATTCAGCCTAAGATGGGTGTGTTCTCAGGCAGGAGCTATTTTGATTATTCCAGTTTGTGTGTGTGTATATGTGTGTGTATGCATACAGATGCCTTCACAGTTCTAGGGTACATGGACTGCCTTCACAGGTCTAAGGCACTTAAAAACAAGACTATATTTTAAAATCTTTATTTCCATCTTTATGTCTTAATCCTCCCCTCTATGCAACTAGTGCCTAGCATAATGTCTGAACCATGGGTGCATATTCAGTGTTTACTGAATTAATGAGTATAAAGTACTAGTGCCAAGTGTGCACGTAGTGAGTTTTAGACATTATTATTAATGATAGTTGGGAAGATTCCAAAGCTCTCTCATCTCCATCCCTCTTCTTCCTTCTTCTACTCACAGATTTTTGTGGTGCTGAAAATGTCGTTATTAGAGTCTCTTTAAGTTGAATATTTTAAATATCCTACATCCTTATTTGCAGTCATTGACTGGTTCTAGAACATGATGACTTTAAGTTGAAATGACACATAATGAAACCAATTTTACCATAGGCTACTTGATATGAATAGGAGTTCAGTGCCTGTATGTATATTTCTGGTCACAAAAATATGATTAAATTTCTAAAGATCCCAAACACTTTTTAAAATTATTTATTTATATTCTTTGTTTTTTGGGTCACACCCAGTGATGCACAGGGGTTATTCCTGGCTCTGCACTCAGGAATTACCCCTGGTGATGCTCAGGGGACCATATGGGATGCTGGGAATCGAACTCGGGTGGGCCGCATGCAAGGCAAATGCCCTACCCGCTGTGCTATTCCTCTAGCCCCTATCCCAAACACTTTTAATATCAACTAAAAAATTCATATTCATTAGCTCATTCATTTGATTTTAGACATGCTTATTCCAGTTCAGGGTCCCTGCATAATCAGTGCCTGTTCTGTCAGCTCAGGGCTGAGCCCTGGACAGGGCTCCCTTCCATTGCTGGACCTACTCAAAGCCATGCCCATTCAGACTGGGACCATTGAGATACATCCATAAACGTCCTGTGCACATCTCTGGAATATGGAAGGGGGTCGGGTGGGGTAGAGAAGGGGAGTAGGAGGGGGAGGAATCAGAGTGTTCAGGAGAAACCCCCACAGATGTGGAGAGAGCTTGTAAAACCTGCCACAAACATTCAAACTTCAGCCAACAACTGATTACTTTTTCTCTCATCGTTATGACAGAACAGTGTTGAATGAAACCTTGTTATTGGAGTACCTGCTGTACCAATATAAAGCAGGGCGTATGGATAAGTAACACGTTATGTTAGTGGCAATGTTCATCAAAATATTCCCCAAATAGAAATATGGCAGCAAGCTTTACCTGAGCCAGCTGGGACACAGGAGAGGTTTGATAAACATTTAGCATTACCCAGGAAGGAATTTGATTGTCTAGAGAAATGGAAAGTATATTAAAGACAGGTGTTAATCTCTTAACAACCTTGCCTAAAACTGGCCTGAAGAAATTATCACCATCATTGTTTGTGAGCTACTACTGAAATTTTTTCATCAAAGTTGGTAGTAAAGAAATTATCATTACAAGTAAGAAAAATCATTTTAGTCTCTACTACCCTGCTCATCTTTAAGTGATGGATTAGACTAACTAAAATGAAAACTCTCTAAAAAGGAGGTAAGATCAGTCATGGGGTGGGGGGAATCCTCATAAAAATTTTGGAGGGGACTGAAACATAGTTCAATGGCTTGGATCACATACTTTGCGTGCAGGAGGTCCAGGTCACATCCCTTGCACCTGAACACAGAGCCATGACTATTTCCTGATAATTTACCCTGCAAAAATGAAGTTTTGAGTATGACACTAATACTCTCATTCTTTAAAACTCAAACTTGTTTAAAAAAATAACAAATGGAGATGCAAAGTGCAGTATAGAGAGCATAGTTAATATATTTTATATATTTAAATACTATGTTGTATATTCAAAGACTCGATCTTAAAAGTTATATTAAGAAAGATATTTTTAAACAATGTATTGTGGGATATGTTTCCTGTAATTATAGTGTAATTACTTTCTGTGTGCACAATATCAAATCATATTCTATACCTAAAACTAATATAGTGTGATATAAATTATATCTCAATTCTAAAAGGCCTCACAGAATAAGAAATACACTATACTTTATCATGCTCTATAATTCCCCTCCCTTCTTTTCCCCAAAGACAACAGTTAATGATTTGTTCACCCCCTGCCTTTGTCTATGACTCTGAGTGTGTGTGTGTGTGTGTGTGTGTGTGTGTGTGTATGGATATGTATGGGTGTGCATGCGTGCATGTGCATAGTCATAGATAGATACATGGATGCATGTACAACATGAAATGATATAAATATATAAGGTTTTACCTTTGGAATGGAGCAATACTATATATGTGTGCATATATATTATATGGCAACTTAATAATATGTATTAAATATTTTGCATATCCCAGAGGCCACTGAAATAAAAACCAACTAACATTCAAATCCTCCTATATCACTCTTAACTTTGTGACTTTTCAGAAGTCCTACTTTTGGGAATCCTCAGATTTTTCATCTATAAAAGAGAATCATAGTTGCCTTGAGAAAAAAAATCTCCTTCCATTTCATTTCTTGGTGAGAAATACTCTTTGTTTGAAATGAAACATGTTTTTGTATTCAGGACTTAAATTTGATTAGATTTTCTCCTTTTTCAACAAAGTCTTAATGACTGAGCTTTATTGACTATCTATCTCTCTGGTTTTTACTAGCAATGACATGAGAAGCCAAAAAAACAGTCAAAAAGTACTACCTTAAAAAAAAAGTATATGACTGTTCTTAATTATAAGCATTTGATAGCTTGGCCAGCGTGTGTTGAAAAGATTTGGTAAACGTACGTGGAGGAGGGGAAAGAAGTAAGCAATGAAAGCCAGATGGCTGAAAATGAAGGAAATTCCAGGCAATTTCTGCAGCTTTGTTCTAACATACTTTTTAAACTAAACTTTTATTTCTGTGCAACAGAGAACAGCTGAGTGGTACAGAATAGATAAACAGTGAAGGAGAAAAAGCCCATAATTCCAGGAACAGTACTTGGCTTCTGCCCCCCCACACACACACCTCCCATCGTACACACACACACACACACACACACACACACACACACACACACACACACACAACCCCTGCCCCAGTCTTTTTTTTTCAACTCTAGTGATTGTTAGAACCAGCAAGAACTATAGAAGAAGTTTGTGAGTTTGTGAATCTAAACTGGGCATGAGAGAGTTAAGAAAAAATGTCTTAAAGGTCACAAAGTCTCCACCTTAAAAGCATACTTCAAATTGCCTTTATTGTAGACTAACAAAATCCATGCCTACTAGCAGCAAGTGATGTCCAATCTCTCATTCTTTAAATTTTAGCCTAAAAATAGTGCAGAAGGTGTTGCCTTTAAACACAACCACATAATAATTTATTTTATGGGTTTTTCAAGGCTTTGCAGGCACCTTCTCCTTTGACAAGTTGTTTTTTAAGGGTTACAGTTTCAACATGCTCTCCAAATATTGGTTTATCTTCTGCTGTGCTCCCATAGTTTCCATATGCTGCACTTTGGCTCTTTCTACACAAACTTTTAAGTACTTAAAGGAAAGGCACACAACCAAAGCTCACTGGCATCCACAGAAATCAAGTCCAGACTTAGAGGCCACTTTTAGGTTCCTGTGGGGTTCTAACGTGATTACTGTTGCCATCTTCTTTGGTAAATTGAGATGCATTCAACACTGCCACATCATTTTATCACCCCCTTATTGATGAGCAAGTAACAATAGAGAAACCCTACATCACTTTGTTAGTCCAATGGCAGGCTTTTTTAATTTTGTTCTTTGATTTTTCTATCTGAGAGTTTCCTGCCCACATGGGACAGCCTTGCAAGCTTCCCATGGTGTATTCATATGCTAAATCCAGTAACAACCTGGATCCCATTCCCCTGACCCTGAAAGAGCCTCCAGTGCGACATCATTGGAAGGGCCGAGTCTAGAGAGACTTCTAAGATCTCAGGGAAAGGACGAATGGAGAGGTTACTGAGCCCGCTCGAGAAATCGATGATTAACGGGATTTTGTGATCATGATCGTGATCTAGGAATATGCTGCTCAGTTATCGAAACCACCCCAGCCACATTTTGTTGTTTTGTTTTCTGTTTATGTCTTTGTTTTGGAGCACACCCAGCAGAGTTTATTCCTGGTTCTGTGCTCAGGGGACCATACAAGGCGCCAGGTATTGAACATGGGCTGGATGAACACAAGGCAAGCACTTTACCTGCTGTACTATCTCTCCACTCTCCCCACTCCAGCAGCATTTTTATATAAATAAGGGCCAATGTTGTTGCGTGTCTATATGCCTGTTCAGAGTCTAGATCTTCATTTCTTCTAAAGAGAGCTCTTTCCATGGTAATATATCATCTGTGACATGAACCTCAGACCTCTGTTAAGTGAGTAGTGGTGATATAAGAAATCACTTTGTATGCATATGTTTAGATGTTGCATAAATCTAGAGTAAAAATCAAGAGACTAGATCTACTTTCAAGCTTTTTACCAGAAAGAACAGATGGATTCCTTCTGAAAATAGTATTAGGATTTATGTAAAACAAATATATTATGTTAGGTCCTAACAAAGAAATTTCCCAGTTTCTTAATATCTTATGTAAAGGATAACCTCCTTTAACCATAATTCTTCTTGGAATACGGGGAAAAAATTATACAGACCATTGAAATGAACTTCTCCAACATTAAAAATAAGGTAGATAGTACTAAGCATTCCAATTCAATAAAACTGTCCTAAGCATCTTCACAGACAAAAACCTACCAGTATTTGGTTCCCAGCGATCCTTAAAAGAACAAAATCCAACCTTTAAAGTTAACCAATTGGGGATGAAGAAATAAAACATCAAGTAAAGTGCCTATCTTGCTGCACCCAAGGTGGTATCAATTCCTGGCACCACCTATGGTTTCCTGAGCACCACCAAGAGTGATCCTTGAGCATAGAGCCAAGAATATGCTTTAAGCTTTGTTGGTGTGGCTGAAAACAAAAGAAAAGTTACCAATTAGTGGAGAAATAAATTTCCAAAACTGTAATTAGTATAAATGAAGCACATGTAGGATTCTGTGGGAGCCTGAGTTTAAAGGAAGGCTTCTTGAAGTAAGGGATGCCTATGGTGATTGGTAAAGTATAGATAGGAGTTAACTAAGTGGAGAAGAGAGGTGATACATGTAGACAAAGTAAAGCATGTGAACAAGAAAAGGGAAAAAATGGAAGCCAGTGTTAGAAAGTAAGCAGGGAGTGGCTTGAGGATAGCTCAATATGTACCTAAACAACATCTTAAGTTGTTTAGACTCTATGTCCTAATGGCAGTTGTGTGCCACTGAGAAAAATTAAGCAGAGAAGAAGAATATTTACATTTGTCTTGAGGAAAATGTTGGTGGCTGCTTATCCAACAGAGCTAAAGTGGTAACAGAAGCTAGATTTCATCATCTTAAAGGCATCTACACTTTTTCTCATGGATAAGTGGTATGCTCCCTGAACATGCACCATTATATTTTCACTGAAAATAATATTGACCTCTTGTCCTAGGTATGTTAGCATTTTGTTTGACCATACAATTAACCTCATTATGAGGTGAACTCAGCCTGTCCACTCCTCTGGCATGAGAGTATAACCCCAATTCAGGGTATCACAAAAAAGTTATAAGTTCAGCTGGATGATCACCATGGCCCTCTCAGTGCCACAGAAGCAAAGCTTTTCAAGAAAGGAAAATGCTTTGAATCAGATTTGTCCCAAAGACCAAGCTTTTCTACTAGTTATAAAGCAGGGGCTGTCTCTAATTATAAATTAAAAAGCTATGAAAAGTCTACAGAAAATGGGACTTACATTTTCATAAAAGCTTAAATGATCATTAGCATTCAGGCATTAATCTTTAAAAGTTACCAACGTTTATAAAAATAGTGAATATTGTTATAGTGCCCTAATGGTGTTTGTTCATATGAAAAAGTATAGTCTCTTTATTTTTAAGAGCACACCTAAATTTAGGGATGTGTGGTGCCCTTTAAGATGACTAGAGGGGCTGGATCAATAGCATAGTGGGTAGGGCATTTGCCTTGTACGTGGCTGACCCAGGTTCGACTCCCAGCATCCCATATGGTCCCCTGAGCACTGCCAGGGGTGACTCTTGAGTGCAGAACCAGAAGTAACCCCTGTGCATTGCCAGGTGTGACCCCAAAAAGCAAAAAAAAAAAAGACTAACATTTTCTTTATTTACTCTCCATTAAATACATATTTATTGAATACCTTCATGTTCTGGATGTTACTCAGGGAATACAGTGATAAACAAACCTGAATCCAGGAAAGTCAGTGTTTGAAAGTGGTCTAGCAAAGCCATGGAACTTTAAGTCTTGGACACTTTAAGTTGTGCCCTTCCATCCTCCTCCTCCTCCTCATCATCATCCTGTTGATTGTTGATTTTCTCGAGAGGTCTCAGTAACGTCTCCATTTGTCTTAGCCCTGAGATTTTAGAAGCCTCTCTTTACTCGTCCTTCCCAAAGGTGCAGCATTGGAGGCTCTTTCAGGGTCAGGGGAATGAGACCCATCATTGTTACTGGTTTTGGCACATGAATACGTCACGGGGAGTTTGCCAGGCTCTCTCACGTGGGCAGGAAACTCTTGGTAGCTTATCAGGTTCTCTGAGAGGGAAAACTAGGCGATAAGATGTTGCGCTTTTGGAAGCTTGGTTTTGTAGTCTATGGATGTTGACCGTTGATGGGATTACACAGGCAGTTTCTGGAAAATGGGGGATCTGGGTACAAGAGGCCCAGTCCTGATCCAAGCAGGCTTGGAGATCTCAGCCCCGGGTCCCACACACCTGGGTTCCACTGCTAGTTTCTTCATGCGTGAGGCTCATCTGAATGTGTGGAGAGGAGCCTTGAGCATGGCTGTGGCTGGGTTCCGGAGGTCTTTGGCTGCGGGGGCTCTGCTCGGGGCGGAGAAGGAAACTCAACCCACACCCTTGGAGGGGCCCCAGTGAAGATAGCCAGGCACAGGGGGCAAGAGACTCTGCCCTTCCAAACCACTTTTTATGCTCATCAATATCCCAGGATCTGACATAGTGATTCTACTCATCAGTCTCATTGCTTAGAAGCAGCAGGGGAAGGGAATATAACCACTAGAAAGCTTTCTGCTGATAAAAGATAGGGGTTTATAGTCCACAAACCTCCCAGCTTACACATCAATCTACAGAACTAGAGTGGAGACTCAAAGTAAATCTTTTCTACTTTTTTTCTTTTTTATTATTTTCCTTTTAATTCAGCTTTTCTAACATCCTGAAGCAACAATTTAAGTCAAGCAATGACTTGGCCAAAGCTATGAAATGAGAATTATTGCTGCCAAAGTGTACCCGATGCCTTTTCCTTGGAAATTTTAAAAGAAGGCCTTGTTTGTGGTTTGAGACAAGAGCTTTTCTATTGGCCTTAGGGTTAGAAATCTGCTATAACACCGTGTTCCTTAAACTTGGAAAACAAAGTAGGAAAAAGCAAAGTGGAGAAAGGGAGATGTTTAAATAGCATAACAATGAGGGAGTGGAAAAGAGAATGCTCCGATTTGTGCCCCGTAACCTGGGGAATACAGTTCAGGAGTAGTTCATCCATCTAAAAATATTATTCCTGTCCTGGCGCCAGCCCAGGGTCAGGTAGTTCTTAGGTTATCTGCCATGGTTACAGCCGGCTCCTGCCTCTTGTGTGTCTCTGTTGTTCCTTTTCCCTTTTCATCCTTTTATTCTATTGGGTTGTGATTCTTGGTGTTTGTGTTAGTGACAGGCAGCCTAAGAGAAAAATGCTTATGATTAGATGAATACAGTGCCTGGACTCACTGATGCTTTCTCATGGGCCTTTTCATCTCACTTATGGAGTGACTGTCCAGGAGGCCTAGACCAAGCCCAAAACCATGACAGCTGAAGGCGTCTGTGCTCAGCACTTGGCTCCTGAACAGGCAGTGATAACTGCTTTGATTCCTGAGTGGGCAATGATAACTGCTTCTCAGACTGCTGGAGGAAGCTACTCATGTGATTCAAAGAGGACCCAAAGGAAGCCTCTTTTTCTATACATGCCAGAGGGTATAGAACTTGACATTTATTCACAGCTAGTACTGGTGCTAAGTACCGAGGCTATGGTTTTCTTTGACAATGAACATGTCTCTTAGATGAGTAGCTCATTAGCTTATTTGGATGATTTTCTTTAATCAGACATCATATCTTTCTTACTAGGCATCTTGCCAACACTTGAGAATAGGCAATTTTAGACAACTTGGTAATGTCAAGGCTAAATATTTCCACCAGGAATTAGAAAGTGCCAGACATAGACAGCATAGCTGTTGAGGTCACAGGCATGTTAACTCCCTCATTTATTTTGGGTCCCCAAGGCATCTCATTCAGCCTCTTAAGATTTCATTGTCCAGACATAGAATGACTGCACTCATTTGTGGAATATAAAGTAACAGAATAGGAGAATAATACCTAAGGATAGTAGAAATAAGAATCAGGAAGATTTCCCCATGGCTTGGAAGCTGATCTCATGTGCTGGGGGGAAAGGTAACTGGGATGGAGAAAGGAGCACTAAGTAAATGACGGTTGAAGGGTTGCTTGGGATAGTAGATGAGTGCTGAAAGTAGACTATGGACCAAACAAGATGAGTGCTTGTTACCTCTATTGCAAACCTTAACACCCAAAAGGACAGAAAGAGTAAGAGGGATTGTGTGTGCCACAGAGAGAAGGGGTGGGAAGGGGTGGGGGTGGGGGGAGAGATACTGGGAACTTTGGTGGTGGAGAAAGGGCACTGGTGGAGGGATGGGTACTTGAACATTGTTTGACTGGAATGCAATCACAAAGGTTTGTAAATCTGTAACTGCGTCTCATGGTGATTCATTAAAATAAAAAATAAATTTTAAAAAATGCTACCTTATTGTCTCAAAACAATGGGGAAAATATTTCATTGTCCATAACTTTGAAACAAAGATAATCATCCCAATAACAAGGGAGGGTGGGTGGTTATAAGAATGATTATATATATATATATATATATATATATATAAATTACTCACCACTTTCTACTTCCTGCAGTAGACACTTGAAACATAGGGGCTTGGGGGTCAAAGATATAGTTCCAGTAGTAGAGCATGTGCAAGCCTCCATAAGCACTGCTCCATAAGTTTAGCTCCATAAGCACTGCCAGTTCAGCCATCACCACGCTGGGCCTAAGCAGAACACTTCAGACTCATGCCACCAGACCAAGAATAACTGGCAGTGACTCTTGGCATCCTGAGCATTTACTGAGTGTGTCCCTTATGAAAAAAGTGGAAGTTTAGGGTCTTTCATCCCTCTAAGTTCCCTATGCAAGGAATCACGGGATATAATATCATAATTATTTTATAGTCATCAAAATTTTTTACTATATTTTTGAAATTGTATTCCCCTTTACTTTTTGTTTTTGTTAATTTTGTTGTTCTTGTTGTTGTTGTTGCAATACTTTCACACCCTTGATTGCAGTGCTTGCTCACTTGGTTTTAGTGTTTGTCTGGGATCACATACTTTAATTATGGTATTTGCATATGCTTCTAGATCACACACACATTTTGTTGTTACACTATAGATCTAAGCATCAGTACCTCCCAGATTGTACTCAAAGCATGTTGTGTTGTACCAGAGATTGAACTCACAGCTTTATGCTTACAAGGTAGGTACTTTTTTCAGTGAACTATCCAAGAAGGTCCTGATCCTGTATTTTTTTAACCAGCTGGTATGGGAACAGAATCTAGATAAATAAATAAATAAATAAATAAATAAATAAATAAATAAATAAATAAAGGGGCAGGTATGGCTAGAATCTAGACTGATATTAGCTTTCTGTTTAGCCCTTGCAAGATCTCTTAAGCAGTTCAACAACAGGAAGAAGAGAAGATAGATCTTCTGGAGTCCACCAAGCCTCCCATAAAAGAGGTCGTTGTTGGAAGTACCATATGACTTTAACACCTATCCTAATAAGTTGTGCCTTTTAAGAGTAGTAATGAGATGATGAAGTGAAAGCATAGGAGACAGAGTCCATATGTTCCTAGAAAGTCTTAGACGTGATGTGATGGAAGGAAGCCAGGCCTGTGAGGTATGTGAGTCCTGAAAATGAGAACTGTGTCATGAACAGCAGAGGAGCTGGTGACAAATCAGGGCAATATCAGGAAACTTCTGTATTATTATTCCTAACTAGTTGTCTCATCTAGTACTTGTGGGAAAGACGATAAATTAAGGAAGAAATTAAAGTAATACAAAAGTGAGGAAAGGAAAGAAAAGTAGAGGTAAGAAAGAAAACCCAACCCATGGTTTACAGCTGATCTGGGACTTTTTGTAAGATAAGTCTTCCTAAATAGCTTCCAGTTATTGGGAGCTTATAATATGCCAAATACAGTGTTTATCATTTTACATGCATTGTTTTCTTTAATCTTTCCCATAATTTTATGAAGATTTACTCTTCCTATCACAACTTTACAACAGAGGAAACCAAATCCTGAGAGGGGTCATATACCTATCAAGAGGCAGGTTCAGATTTGGAACAAAGTATGTTTCAATTCAAAGCATTTCTAAAGAGTACGTCTTGTCCTCTGTTAATTATATCCTTCTCTCTATCCAACCTTTCTTCACCCCATCATACCCCCTCCCTCTCCTATACTATTTTAGGCACTAAGCTCAAGGCATTGTAATTCCTTGGTGAAAAGAATGAGTCCTCCTAGTACTTTATAACCTATGATGGTCACAAACAAGTTCAGAGTCTCCTTTTCCTTTATCTCCAGCTCGTAGCTTTCATCATATGTTCTTGGTTGCCAGGAGTAGAATTAGACACTTTGTGGAAACTTGTGTTTAAAGGATGTCAAAAATTCATGAGAGCACACACTTCTCAGGGCAAAGCCAAACACAAAGGAAATGAACCATACTAAAAGAGAAACCAAATAGACCCAAAGTGGGTGCCTTTAAAACACAGCTCTGAGTCACTAAGCAAAGGACTCGATTCCTAAGAAAACATTTTCATAAAGAAATACTCAGTCACCCATAGAGATACAGCCTGAGTTTATGAATCTGGAAAACATTGTAGGCTTACTGGGAATTTTGCATCTTTGCTCTGCCACTACTAACAACCTCTGCCTTAGTTGATGCTTAGCTGGTAGCCTGATCATATTGTAAATTACTAACAAGTTACCAACACCACCAACCCAACACACACACACACACACACACACACACACACACACACACACACACACACACACACTCCTCTTTCCCAAAACAACCCTGAATCCCTTGCTACTTTACTGTTTCATTTCCTTTTCTCTTTCTCTCTTTCAGTACTTTTTCTTGCCCCCTCCACCCCGAGAGGTTTAATTCTCTGACTCTCATTTTACTCTTCTCTTCCTTTTGCCAGGACCGGAACCAATTCTTTCAATGGCCTTTAAAACCCTCCCTTCCCCCCTCCCCTTTCATTATTAATCAATCAAATAGGAATTGGGAAAACAAAAGAACCTAAATTAATTCAGATTAGAGTGTAAATGATTGGTCCCAGCCCTTTATTCCAGTCTTACTATATCGGGCTGGGTAGTTATACAAATCAGGGGAAAACCTAGTTTATAGAACTTACTCTTTCCTGGGCCTTGAGCAGGTAGTTTAGCTTCTAAGAGCAGTTGTTCTTTTATTTTTAACTCTAGAGAATTATGGAGCATATTAAGTGTTTAGGAATGATAGCATGTAGGGCATTTGCCTTGCACATGGCCGACCCAGGTTCAATTCCTCTGCCCCTCTCGGAGAGCCCAGTAAGCTACCGAGAGTATCTTGCCTGCAGAGCAGAGCCTGGCAAGCTACCCGTGGCATATTCCTTATGCCAAAAAACAGTAACAACAAGTCTCACAATGGAGACGTTACTGGTGCCCGCTCAAGCAAATTGATGAACAACGGGACGACGGTGCTACAGTGCTACAGTATAGTGCCTAGTAATGACAAGTATAAGCTGAGGTTTTGTGTTTATGTGTTTGTGTAGGTGTCTTTAGCGATCTCTGTAATAATTTGTCTTTGGATTGGAAGGTGTGGGTGATTTGTGTGCACTTTAGTAAACTGGTGCTCACTCTTAAATGAAATAAGAGAGAAATTATATAAAGGAATGATGGAACTGGATTGCCCGGCTCACAGAAAGAATATCTGTGTCCTAATTATCTCCTCTAAATTCCAGTGCCTGGGAGGTGAGCATTTTTTGCTGATTAAAGGAAAACCTAGCCCAGTAAATGTTTATAAACTCCATGCTGTGTTGTAGGCTCTGAAGAAACAAACAAGTCTAGGACATACCCTGGCCCTGTAGCTTGATGCAATTTATTGAGAGGTCAGCATAGAGATTGTTACAAGTAACAATCATAATGGCCAAGTTCTAGAAAGGAACATATGTCTTACAGGAACACTGAGATAGGTAATTCATTCTGTTCAGGGAAGGAGACCAAAGAAGATAACCATTGAGTTGAGTTTCTTGTTCTATATATCAAAGAAATTTTGAAATTATAATCAAGCTTATTATTGATAGACTACTTAGATATTTCCTCCAGAGTCCCATCCCAAGTTTTTCAGAGACCCATGGAGCAGTTTTGCATCCTGTCTTCTGTTCCTTCTCTAGATGAGCTTTAAAATGCTTGATTTCCCTGTAGGTTATCTCTGGTTATTCTCAATTAACTTCCAGTGGGCTGATGCATTTATGTTCCATAATCGTGCAAAGCAGTAGCAGTGAAGCCAACTCTTTCAAATGGGTCAGGTTAATTTACTGGCAGCTTAAGTAGATTGAGGTCCCTGTGGGTAGCACCAGAATTTGACTTTGATATTTATCTGTAACTTGCATATTCTTTCCAAACATGCTGCCCTCAACTATTATTGCAGAGGACACAGAGAGATGTGCCTGAAGTAAAGAGAGATGTCCAAATGTCACATCTTTAGCAGTGGTGGATCTTGTGGAAACTGTGGCTTACATGATCCCAGTATCCTGACTTCTCTCTCAGCAGCAAACTCAGGGTCAAAAGTTCTTGGATTCAAGATTTTGCGAAGTGTGCTGCCTGAGTGTAAAAAATACAAACACATGTGCACAAAAGGGGGTCTCTCTCTCTTTCTCTCTCTGTCTCTGTCTCTCTCTCTCTCTTTCTCTCTCTCTCTCTCTCTCTCTCTCTCTCTCTCTCTCTCTCTCTCTCTCTCTCTCTCTCTCTCTCTCTCTCTCTCCTCCCCCCCGCTGGCCTTTGGTGCTCTTGAGCTGCTGTGTATGAACCAGGTTGTGATGGCTCCTCCTTGTGCTCTGCTTCTGTGTGTGCACTGTGCTCTCTTCTGTCTGTCTCTCTATCTCTGACTCTGTCTCTGTAGTATCTCCTCTGGTCTCTTCCGATCTCTCTTCTTCTGATCTCTCTCTCTCCAGAGCCCTTCTGCTTCTCTCTCCGAAGCCCTTCTGATTCTCTCGCTGGAGTTCTTATTGCTCTCACTTCTGACTCTGACTCTTACTTCTGACTCTGACCCTTACTTCTGACTCGCTTTGTGCTCTTTCTTCCCCCTGCTCTGGCTCTGATGACTCCCTGATTCTCTTTCACTTTGTGCTCTGCTTCTGTGTCTTCTCCCCCTACTTCTCTTACAGTCTTAGTTTATATAGCAATCACATAGGGTGGTGACACAAAGGTGGGTTGAACATTAACAAATCAACAAAGAGGGGTAAGACCACTTTTCCAGGAAATTAACAAAAGCTCATCTAAAGAGATTACTCCAGATTGCTAGGAGATCCACTTAAGGGCGGGATCCCATCCAGGGTGTGTCACCTTCTTCTTTCCTCAGTTAGTAATCCACTTAAATAGTTATAGTAAATTTACTTCTAATATTTCTAGCATTCTGTTTGAGCACAGTAAGAGAAATATCAAACTTAAAGTTTGGTTCTTCCTGAGGACATTCACTATATATTCCAGACCACAGTCCTCAGGCCAGGTTAGTCTTCCTAACCCCAGCAGGGTCCTAGTCTCGTCGTTACTTTTGGATCATGACAGCATTTGTCTATGACCATGTTCTCAACTTGTAATTGAGTATTGTGATGCTTTGGCCTGGCCCATTTCGATTCCAGGGTAGCTCACATCTTGTCCTGGGTCCGTTCAGTCCCTTGTCAGGACCCTGCCTTTGGGGTGCTAGGAACTAAGGACAACTGAGTCGAGAAAGCAGATGCCCAGAAGTAAATATTATTGGAGTCAATCAGCTCCCAAGTTACAAAGCATAATATTAACTGTCTTCCTCTGTCCATACAGAAAGGACATTGCTTTAAGGTAAACTAAGTTCCCTGCGGCAAGGCTGAAAGGACAAACCCAATGTTATCCTACAGCTTTGTTCTGTAAAACTTGTGTTACATAAACACAACAAAAGTTACTGAATTACTATTACCCTCTCTTTTTTCTCTTAAGCAACTACTTTATCCCTTGTTATGTGAACTATTTTCTGAGAGATAGCTTTCAGATCCCCATTCTATAATCAGCCCTCCAACTGTTGCTTATATCGTTGGAAGACTTGTTTACCACATAGAGACACATTAGAGAGGAATCTCAGTTTGGGAACTAATGCACAAGTTGTTTTTAAGATTAGGGAATAAACACAAAGTCTGAAATATATTCTGTTCTTGGTGAAACCTCCACCTGTCTACATAGTTTTTTTTTCCTTTTTTAGAATAAAGAGTATATTTTACAACACACTAGATTATTGTACAACAGTGTGCAAGATGCAATTTGAGAAACTTAATTTCTGAATCATAGAAAATGATACATATGCTGCATTGATACACTTGCAAGGAAATCCACTGGAACCTAAAACAGAAATTCCACTGTGGTAAGCATTGTTTCAACATAAAAGTTAAATCATACTATGTACCTTAAGCAGTACTATCTGTCAACAATACCCTAATATAACTAGAAAAATAATATTTTAATCTCTGTAGGTGGTCTGCTACCCACCTAAACCCCACTTTCTACCACAAATTTTCCTGCCTCCACTCTTTCCCAAGGTGGCAAGAAAGTGTCAGAAATCACAATATTCAGAGCTTGTACAAGTTTAAGCTTTATCAAGTTATGGAAAAAAATCACAGAAGGAAACTCTTATAAGAGGTATTTATTGATGTGAAATCCACCACAACTAGACAGATACCATTTATCAATGCTCTTTTTGTGTGGAAAATGATGCCAGACTTCTGTTGTGGGAGAGAAACTGATAATAGAGTCAAGTCTTCCTTATAAGAAACACTGCACTGCCAAATTTGACTTTGTGGTATTTTTTTTTTTTTGCACTGATAATAAGCAGTTTGTTTGAAACAGGGAAAGGGAGACAGCAATATGATATTTGGGAAAGTAGGAAAGCTTATATTTACCTCATCTCTTTTTTATCTGCTAAGTATTATCTCCTAGGCCGTCTGAAGGTACATCGCAGGCACAGTGAGCAACACCTTCTGTGAAAATGGGCACTGCCATGTACTTTCTCCTTGATTTAATGCGTGTTGATGGTATAACTGGTCCATGGTGGAGTGAAGTGAAACCACATGGATTGGGTTGACCATCCCTTGATCTTGGGGGGTGGGGGGTGGGGGGACAGGGATGGGCTTTGTTTTCTGGGTTAGCCTTACAGACTTCGCTCCAGGGAAATAGTTCTGCAGATCAAGGCTGGCAAGAGGTGCACTACTTTTCACCATATAAGGTCTTGCTAGATTTGAATCTTTCCAGGTCAAGGAATTGGACACATGGACCATATTTCTTTCTTTTTCCCATATAGAAAGGTAAAATATGTTGTAGTCTTGCATCACTGATTACAATATCTTACTATACTTTAATCCTCAAATATCTAAAATTTGCTTATATGGGCTGGAGCCAGTAGGGTTCTTGACTTGCATGTGGTCAACCCAGGTTCTATCCCCAGCACCCATTTTGTCCCCAAAACCCACCAGGAATGACCCTCCAAGAGCAGAGTCAGAGATAAGCCCTGCATATTGCTAGGTGCGACCTAAAAATAAACAAATAAACTAAAATTCCCTTTTAATTATTTCTGCCTATAAGTAAAATTCAAATGTAAGCCTGCTCCAACAATTAGGCCATTTCTTTTCTGTCATTATTTGCTACTTAGCACAATTTGGAAGTCCTCAAGCCTCTTCTATGAGTAAACTATTTTCTAAAATGGGTGAGTTTTTTGAACATTAAGTGTATGCACTTGTTCACAAAGAACTTTCTTTACCTGGAAAGCCAATTTAAAAGGTGAAACATGGAGTAGGTTTTTATTCCAAATCCCCCCTCCCACAGCCTGTGGCAGATGAGGGATCAAGACACTCCACATGGTAATCCCACAGTCCTCATATCACACCAGGAAGCCATGTCTGTTGTAGGTAACAATTTTGCCAACTACATATCTAGTAGAAGTTGGAATCTTTCAATTATGTTATTGAGGGATCACAGTCACACAAGAACCTGGTGGATATTGAATTGTCATAACTCTCACTTGGATCTATTCACTGCCACTGTATCACTGTCATCCTGTTGCTCATCGATTTGCTCGAACAGGTACCAGTAATGTCTCCATTGTGAGACTTGTTACTGTTTTTGGCATATCGAATACTCCATGGGGATCTTGCCAGGATCCTCCAGATGGGCAGAGGAATTGAACCCAGGTCAGCTGCGTGCAAGGCAAATGCTCTACCCGCTGTGCTATTGCTCCAGCTAGGTTCAATTCCCAACATCCTATATGGTCCCCTGAGCACCACCAGGAGTAATTCCTGAATGTAGAGCCAGGAGTAACCACTGAGCATCACCAGGTGTGACCCAAAAAGAAAAAAAAAAAACACAAACGAATAGTATTACCAGTACCAAAATGCTATAAGACTTAAACTTTGACAAATGTATCTCTCTGAGAGATAGGTGCTCGAGAATCCCAGAATGTAACTTGGTCTAATCCCCTCATTTGTGAACAAAGAGAGGTTCAAGGTGTTATGTGACTTAGCAAAGTAGTTGAGATTAACAGTGCTGAAAGTAAAGTCCTATAAGGGGATGTGTCTTAACTTTGATGTTGGCGTTAAACATAAATAGTAAACTCAAATTTATATAGTAAATAGAAATGTAGTATCTAAATCCAGACTAAATTCAAATCCTAACTCTGCCTCTTACTATGTATCCTTGAGCAAATCACTTAACCAACTACTTTCTAACCTTGTTCCCATATATAATACAAGGATAGACTATAACCTACCTGACAGGGGTTCTGTACATATTAATAAATTTGATGAGTAATAAATTTAATTAGTTTAATTAAATTTAATAATTGATGAGTACCTGATCAATAATAGACTCTATTAGATCTTGAATTAAGTGAAAAAGCAAGAGACTAAGATAGTCAAATGTGGACATAATATACTCTTAGTTAGGATAGAAAGAGAATTTCTTACTAAACTGCTGATAAACTGCATATTTTCTTATACACACCTTATTAACACTACAGAAATATTGATTATTTTCTGTATAGTTGAAAAAGCATCAGTTACCTAAAAAAAGAATTATTTTACCTTTTCCAGTGATTTGTTTATTGATTAATAAAAAAAGCATTTCTTATTATTTGAGAATAAAGAGTCAAAGCAAAGGGATCAATTGAGAAATTCAAAAGGGAAGGAAAAAAAGCTGTATTCATAGAGCATGGGGATTTTTCTAGTGACTGATTATAGCTGAATGAGAGTCAAGAATTAGGAACTGACCTCCATGTGGAATGTAGTAGAACATATTTTTGGAATAATATGGATTCTAATATTTTTATTTAAAAGTTCGAGGCTGGTGAGATAGCACAGCGGGTAGGGCATTTGCCTTGCACGCAACCGACCTGGGTTCAATTCCCAGCATCCCACATGGTCCCCTGAGCACAGCCAGGAGTGATTCCTGAGTGCAGAGGCAGGAGTAACACCTGAGCACCAAAAAGCTAAAAACTAAAAGTTAATTATAAGGTTGCCTTACATTTTCTACATTCTTTACTGGAAAAATGGATAATGTCCTTTGAGCATCAGCAGACAGCTCAGAAGTTCTCTGTGACATTGGGAGAATTGGGCTGCATGAAGTAAAACTGTTCATCATATGATTCTGGAATAGAGTTAGCAAAATGTAATAGCAAAGTTCTTCAAATTTGAGTGTAGTGATAGTAGAGATTACAAAGAACTACAAGTAGCTCAAAAAAGATGGTGAAACCCTGAAGACCCCCCCATTCTTTTATTATTATTATTAGTGAATCACCGTGAGGTACAGTTACAAACTTACAAACTTTCTTGTTTGCATTTCAGTCATACAATGAGCATTTATCCATCCCTCCACCAGTGCACATTCTCCTCCACCAATGTTCCCAGTATCCCTTCCACCACCACCACCCCATCCCCCACCACCCCACCCTGCTTCTGCAGCAGGGCATTCCCTTTTGTTCTCTCTCCTTTTGGGTGTTGTGGTTTGCAATAGAGGTATTGAGTGGCCATCATGTGTGGTTTATAGTCTACTTTCGGCATGCATCTTTCAACCTGAATGGAAGACCCCCATTCTTTCTATTCTTCTCTCCCAACTATGAAAAATAATTTTATAACTGCAGCAACTACAGTAATGATACTGGTAGATATAACAGCTGCTTTGAAATTTGTTCCTAACAACATCTGTGCATGACACAGGCTATCAGGTAAAATACAGTCAATAACTGGTGGCAGATAATTTAGGATTTCATTTTGGATGTCTTACAACTTGTATAAGTTATATCATTTCAATTAACCCAAATATAAAAAGATATACTAAATGTACCACTGTCTTAGGCTGCCAGAGAATTAAGTTTGTATATAGAAAGTGCCCTATAGACAGCTGTGTTTCACTTATTGGCTTCTCAGACATTGCCTTTAAACCAAAAACAACAAAGAGCATGCCCTCATTTCATGTCTCTGTGTCACATTTAATTTAGATATGTACATTGTTCCCTTAGACATAATGGTATTGAATACTTAATAGACTTCAGTAGAGATTTTATGTGCATGCAAAAGCAAAAGGAGACATGTGACTCCATTTATTATAATCCTGCTTAGAGCAGAGAACAAGTGTGTGGAGAGAAACATTCTTGGTCTGTAAAGAGTAGGTGCTACCTGCAGAGGGTGTGTGTGTGTGTTTGTGTGTGTGTGTGTGTCTGTCTGTCTGTCTGTCTGTGTGTCTGTGTGTCCATCTAACACTAATGGATTTAATCACAACCTGTGTCTTCCTCTCCTGGTTCCTTATATAACCAAACCAGAGAGTAAAGCAGGGACATTTTTCCAGGGGAACAAATTGTTCTGTATTTTTTTCGGCAAAGTCAAGTTCTAATTAATTTCATTGTATGGAGGGCCTGTTTGAGGCACTGTGTCACCCTGTGTCATGGCTGTGTTGGATATCTCACAAAGACTGATCCCCCTTGAAATGAACAGGAAGGGGGCATGTAGGATATCCAGCCCGCAGCTGGTGAGATGTGAGCTTCTCGACAGTGTACTAGGAGCTGTGAGTTTGGAGTGCAGAGCACTTGATTCACTATTGTATTTGTGTTTGTGACCCTCCAGGCTTCTTTAACCAACCATATTTATATTAAATAAAGAGTAAGAAGAGCCATGATTTTTTAAGATTTAAGTAATTTTTATTCCATTTTTTTCCTATTCTTGAACATGAAATGAATGATTTTGAGATTTTCAAAGCTGCCCTGCTTCCTTTAGCCTCATTCAGCCTGAAATGCCTTCTTTTTTACTGGTCTTTGCATGGACACCTCTTATTCTTCAAAACTCACCCAGATGTTACCTCCTTCAAGGAAACCTTCTGTCTCAACTACCTCTTCCTTCCTGACTCCCAACCTTATTTATGTGCTTCCTGAACACCTTGTGCCTATCTGTCTCATTGAATAAACTGTGACCCTCATGAGAATAGGCTCCATGTCTATTCCACATGTTGTTCTTCCCCTTCACATAGAGCCTAGGCACAAAGATACTCAATAGCACAAATTGAATGAGTAATTGAATGAGGAGCTCTCATTACTGGGTCTCTACTAGTCCTCAAAATCAGAATTATTCTTAAAACTCTATCTCTATTGGGACTGGAGCGATAGCACAGCAGGTAGGGCATTTGCCTTACATGTGGCAAACCCAAGTTTGATTCCCAGCATCCCATATGGTCCCCCGAGCACCACCAGGAGTAATTCCTGAGTGCAGAGTCAGGAGTAACCTCTGTGCATCACCGGGTATGACCCAAAAAGAAAAAACAAAATGCTATCTCTATTATTTAGAGCAATAATACAAATTAGGTATTCAGCAGATGAATGCAAGGCTGTAGGCTCATATACAAATGTGCGTGGGTAATAGTAAACTTTAAAACCTTCTGCAGAAAAACAAGAGAATAAGAGGCATAATCTTGCTGGAGATAATAAAATCAAATCTATGAGGCTGACATAAAAGATCTTCCCAGGCTTTTCCTTGCAGAGAAAACATGCTTATACTAAAGTCTGGAGGATTTCTGCTTACAAAATAAATGAGCAGTTTAGGAACTGTTTGAGAGCTAACTCAAGAGAATATGTTAATTTGCTAGTGCTACGATAGCAAAGCACCATAAACTAGGTAGCTTACAACAGCAAAATTTAACTTATCTCACCTCCTAGAAGTATGAAATAAAAGTATTGGCAAGGCCTGCTTTCTTCTGAAGCCTATAGTGAAATGATCAATCCCTCCTTGTCCTCCCAGCTGCACGCTGTTTTCCAGCAATCTTGGGTGTTCATTCTCACAAGATTATTTGTACTCAATCTCTGAGTCCTAATGTCCTTTTTTAAAGGATACCTGTCACATTGGATTAGGACACATTTTAATGATCTCATTTTAACTTAATTATCTCTCTACTCTACTTCCAAATAAGGTTACTTTTTGAAATGCTGGGAGTTAGGCTATCTGTGTATTTGAAGGAAGATGTAATTCAAATCCAGTACTTAGGCTCTAGGGTTCTAGTGATAAATGCCACTTACAAATCAATAAATGGAAACATTTATGTCAGATCTGATGAATGTCAAACATTTCCTTTAACCCCCAATACTTGGTACCAAATCATAAATCTGTCTGCTCTATTCAGGATGATAATTAGAGAAAAACTTTTAATCATGTACATTTCTGTCCAGTAAGAAACTGTACCCCTGGCTTAGAACAGCTTCTGTGAAACTGTGTAGAATAGAAACCAGGGGCAAACGTCAGTAAGCCCCAAGGATTGCAGAGAAGATGAAGTTGAGATGGGGTAAGGAAATGAGGGAAACCTTTGCAGAAGAAAGACTTCTGATTAGAACTTGAGTTGGGAATATCGAGAGCAGTAGGGGAAGGAAAAGTTGAAGTCCTTCAATAAAAATAGTCTGTTGTGAAGTCAAAAGCAAAAGGTTGAGCCTGGAAGAACCTCTGTATATGTGAAAGGTAATTTTGGGAAAAGAAGAGCTCTTCGTGGAAGAGCTGCAGCATGATAATGCTAATCAGTTGACATAAAAATAGAGGAAAATGAAATATAATTCAAAAGATAGTATGAGAATGATAATTTTTAAAAAAAACAGATACTAATGCTTATCTCCTAATTCCTTCTGCTTTCTACAAGGATAAATCCTTCATTTTTCATTATTTTCTTGACTTTGAGGCCACACTCAGCAGAGCTTGGGACTAACTCCTGACTCTGCTCAGGAATCACTCCTGGCTATGTTCAGGGGATCATATATGGTGGCAGGAATCCAACAGGGCTGGCCTTGTGCAAAGTGAGCACCTCAACCCTTGTGTATATCTTCCTAACCCTGTCCTTTCTTACAGAAAATCCTACCTAGAATTCTAGCAAAACTGTTGAAATGCTGAACTTCTACAGGCAAAAGTGATTTTGAAACTCATCTCCTCTTCTAACTTGCTTCATCAGAAGCTCACACCTGAATTTTAATCACTGTCACTGTCATCCCATTGCTCATCAATTTGACCGAGTGGGCACCAGTAACATCTCCATTGTGAGACTTGTTGCTACTGGTTTTGGCATATCAAATATACCATAGATAGCTTGCCAGGCTCTGCTGTGCGGGTGAGATACTCTTGGTAGCTTGCCAGGCTCTCCGAGAGGGGCAGAGGAATTGAACCCGGGTCTGCTGTATGCAGGGCAAATGTCCTACCCACTATACTATCAGTCCAGCCCCCTGAATTATAATAGCCAGCAAAAATTTTATTTCCTTAAATAGCTACCACCTAGTACAATGTCTCTGAACTAGGGGCCATTTGACTCCCTGTGAGCTCCCAGGATATTCCAAAGGACACTAGATGAAAATTGCATAAATGAGGACCCAACTCTGAACAATACTGGGGACCAACAAATAGGACAAGGGACCACAGAAAGGGAACATTGATTGAAGTACTCATAATCAGAAAGGATTGAGAAACACAACTGAGAAGACAGAGTGGTAAGAGAAAGGGAACTAGAATTTATATGCTTTAATTAATTTCCAGTTACATCCAGGTAAATAATAATATTAATATTTCTTGAACAGTGGAATGCTAGAAGAATGCTGGGGGTGGAGAAGTGAAAAAAGTCTGATGATATTCTGAACAGATGGACCTTGTTTTGATGTCATTCATTTTCTCTTTGACATGTTCTGCTAAGGAAGTTGGTTTAAAGTCTATGACAAAGTTGGCATATGAGATGGTACAGAGAGATACCTTTCTTCCACCCAGATTATTTGTTGATTTGACCAAAACAATGAAGAAAAACATGAAAAGAATAATTTTCAATATTGTTCACTTGATTTTTTTAAAAAATTATTTAGAAGGGGAGTCAAACAACCATAAGTAACTGAGCAGTCAGGTTGGCCGTACTGTTCTCCGTTGGGAATGAATGTTTTTCAGGAAGATCCAGCAGAACAATGGCCTATTTCTGTGCTCTGAACCATGTAAACAACTCTTCAGTAGTCAGGACCAATTTTCAATTTCCACACTATAGAAACATTAAGCTAATTTTTGATCTTCACAATTATCTTTCATGTCCTTGTTGGGGGACGGGGTGCCCACACCTGGCAGTACTCAGGGAGGCTGATTCTGTTTCTGTGCTTCAGGCTCTAGAGCAGTGCCCAGGATCATCTTCATGGAAGGCAAGTACCTTATCCCATGCATTACCTCTCCTAGCTAAATTATCCTTTAGCATGTTTTTTTAGACTTTTTTAGGCCCCTGCAAAACTTATCTATCTAAAACCCAGAGTTTATGAGAGAATTAGCAAATTCATCTTCTATATCTAAGTGTTACTACCATTCTAATCATTTCTAAGTTTTCTATATCCTTCAAGATTTAGCATGGGAAAAAGAGTAAGGAGTTTTCCTTCCCAGATTAGAGAAAATCATTCCAAGCTTCAGTTTGCTGTCTGTAAAGTTAACATTAAATGCCTGCTATCATCAGAGTTAGGTGGCCTAAGCAAGTTGACAGAGATGAATATTTTCTTGAACTGCAATATTATGTAGAAAAGTGTTTCTGTTCACCATACCACCTTTTCTCTAAAATTCTGGAGTATTCATTCAACCAGTTAGTCTCACAGTCATCTCATTGAAGCAATTACTCAACATTATTAGCTGTGTCTTCTTGCTATTTGTCAGTTCTCCCATCTTTGTTAAAAGCATGTTGAAGGTGGCAATCACCTTCCTAACTTTTGTGTCTCTATCTGTTTACCTGAAAAGAATGTGGGCATGTCACAAATGCCCTTTGTCCTGGTCTCCACACCTATGGCTGCTCTCTCTGAGTGACTCTGCGAATAATTCTCATGCAACTCACTTAATCCCTATCTTCGAAGTAATCATGCATGTATTAGACAAATATTTACTGAGCATCTAGTAATAACAGTTCATATTAGGTAATGTTGATATAGCCCTTAATATGCACCAGGCGTTGTACTCAACCCAATGTTCTCACTTAAACCTCATAACAACCCTGTGAAGTAGGAATTGCTATTGTTCCCATTTTAAATATGAGTCAACTGTTAAATAACTTGACCAAGGTCACAGAATTACTGAGAGTACATCACAGATAATCCGGTTTTAGAGCCTGATTCTTATCTTCTACATGATGCCAAATGCCACATGTATCTGTAATGTGTCCAGCACTGTAGTAGTTAGTAGAGATATTAAAATGGCTATGTCAGGGGTCACACTGCCCTTGTAAAGCTCATTGGCTAATCGTATATTTGCAGGTAGGCAACTATACTATAATGAGGGTGAACCCAAAAGAAATGAAGAAAGTCATAGGGAGGGAAATGTGGCAGGCTGCAGAAAGAAAGATTTAGCTCTCTCAGATAAAGTATATTTCAGAAAAATAGGAGAGTGATATTAGAATCCAACCTGACAGGAGGAAGAATTTGCTACCCAGAGAGGAGGAGTATAAGGCTGAGTAAAGGGGTGACTTTAGATTATTCCAGAAAGATATATTCAAATTTTTTGTGAGGCACATGAAAGGATAGTCAAAGATTTGAACTTTGGCCTGAATATATTAAAAAAAACCAATGGATGTTCTTATGACATTTATTTAGGAATAACTTCAATTTAATAAACTGAGATGTGGGTGGAGAGACAATATAGGGGATAAGGCATGTGTCTTGTATGTGACTGATCCCAGGTCAATCCCCAGCACTACATATGACCCAATATATATACAAACACAACAAGGAGGAAACCTTGAGTTTATAGCCCCTAATAATCCCTGCATACCACCAAGTATGGCCCCCAAGTAAAAAAAAATACATAAGTAGTTGTTGGACTGAGGAGAGCACACAAGAGTTAGAGGACATGCTTTGCATGTCCCTGACCCCTGGCACCAGATCATCCCCTGAGTATCATCATGTGAAGCCCTTGAGATCCCCCCAAGCACTGCCAGGTGTGACCCTGGTAACCCTTAAGTACAGCCTGGGTGGTCCTGGTGATCTCCAGCACTCCAGGGCCTGAGCAGCACCACATTCTCAGACCCTTACTTTGAACTGCCAGCTCAGTGAGCTGAAAACTGCCAGAAACATTCTACTCTATGGTACAGTTTTCTCTTATTTTCTGTGAATTTATGATTCACTCAAAAATGAAAACCCCTTATTAGCAAATTATCTAGACATGGCCAGTAAGAGGTCCTCCAAGCTGGCCGTTGTGTCTTGTTGAAATAAACCCCATTATTCTTGAAGCCCTTCCCAGTTTTCTGGTCCAACATGTTTCATGATCACGTCTCACTTTCCCAGCCTTTGCCACAGTCAGCCCTTTCTACAGAAACTGGTTGATATTTTAGTGAAGCATGATAGTTAGCATCCAAAAATCTGTGTATTCACTGCTCTTGGTGCTAGAAGAATACTATTGCTTTTAGTCTGCCAGCAGGGAGAATTGGGAAATACTTGTACATATGTTTATACTTATGCATTCTCCTGTACATCAGCTATTATATCTCTATCTGTCTACATATTGTTGCAGTGGCTTATGTGAAGTAGGGAGCAGAGATGCAACAACCTTGAGAAAAGAGTCTACTGCTTCCCTTTGTACCACATGGGCCACCCAGGGTAGTGCCTGGGGAAATCTAGAACTGATGAGAGTCTATGATTTGCACAGTACAGAGCTCATATCTCATCAGCCCCATGAGGGGGTCATCAGATCATACCTGGGTTCCACTTATTCTGCTTAGCATGCAAACTAATTCCTGCTACCCCATTTCTTGGGGAGCCATGGAACCCACGCTGGACCAAGGAATTACTCTTTGCAGGAAAGAAAAATCGGTCCTAAGTTCTACTTAGGCGTTCTAGGGTCTGTCGCCTTATGTCACAGAAGAGAATTTCAGGAAGAAATAAATAGTAAAGCAGTCTTATTTAGAGAGTACCAAAAAAAGGAAAGAGAGAGAATAGTATGTTCAAGAGAGAAGGTGGGCTTCTCCAAAAAGGAGAGAGCTGAGAGTCAAATCTCAGGTGGAGATTCAGGCTACTACCCCCCAAAATAGGGAAGCACCCACTTACCTTTAGATAGTTGGGTTTTATAGGTTTGTCCCAAAATGACCCTACACAGGGTTTTCTATATAGACATGAGTTCATTGCTATGATATAGTCAAGGAAAAAAGCTTGGAACTCTCAGTGGTCACCTGCATGTCCTTAGCACAACCTTTGGGATATTGGATGGGGATCTCTAGATGGGGGGTCCAGAATTCTCTAGGCTAATGCTGGCATTAGCGAGTAGTCTTATCAGACCTATTTCTATGTCCACAAAAAAGGTTCAGCCATAATGGTTTTTGCTATTTCAGGGATAGTGACAGAGTAACTTCTTTAAACCTCATCTTGGTTTTAGTACTTTAAGAAAACTCATTGTCAGTCCTCCCATCTACCTTTTTATTTCAATATCATTAAAAATCATGACCTCACAGTTTTCAACGACAACCAAATTCCACAAGGTCGAGTGCAGTCTGCCCACTTTGTACATTTTAAGCTCTCCTTTAGAAACTGTAAAGAATCTTACATACATTCTTCATGTGTCTATGTGATCATTATATGACCCTCAGAAGGGTTGATTCCCAACTTCTTTGACCCAGAACTAAACCATTTCACATAGCAATGGACCCCTTCCCAACAACCCTGAAGTTAACATCCAGTCCCTAAATAAGGAAAGGATAAAGGATGAGAAGTATGCCTGAAATTTCAGTTCCAGGCATACAGTGCCTCCTTCCCAATTGGGAATACTTGGACCACAGCTGAGCCCTGGACAGATGGACCCCAGACCCATAGAAAGCTCAGCTCAGATCCCAGTTTAATTTGTTTTGTTTTGTTACCACACTCAGCTGTATTCAAGGCTTACTCCTGACTCTACTCAAGGATCACTCTTAGTAGGCTCCAGGAACTATAGGCTAGGAATCAATCCCCCATGCATGAGAGAAAAGTACCTTACTCACTGTACTGTCTCCAGTCAAGTTTTGGAGGCACTTCCCCGGTGATGCTGGAGTTCAAGGGAGAACCTCTAGAAGTGTAGGCTTGATGGTTTCAATGCTCAGCCTGGCAATACCATGCTGTTCAGAACCCAGCATTGCTGGAGGCCAGCAGGGCCAGACCTCCTCATGTTTCCGGTTCATTCAGTACCAGACATGGTGTCAGGGTGCATGCAGGGCACTCAGGTTCTAGTGCTCAAGCAGTCAAAATTTAAAGCAAGGGAGTGGATAATGAATGGCCAAATTCAGAAAAGATTTATTAAAGAGAAAGGAAGAAAACAGAGAGGCTCCTAGATTGAGAGCATTCTAAAGAAAAACAGAAACCTTTTTTTTAAATGGGTTTTAAAAGTTTATTTTTAAACCTTTTTTTTTGTACCTTTTTAACAAAAAGGGAGTGGATAGGCATTTTTCATTGAGTTTAAAACAGGCTTCTATTGAGATAATTATCTTCTGTATCTTATCATCTAAACTCTTCAGGTCAGGCACATCAAGGGCCCATCCTGTGACATTCCTTGCTGGTTATTTCTTTTCTAAGGGCCATATTCCTATTGCTTGCTCTTCCTATTCCCCTTTGTCCCTATCAGTGGAATTCAGGGTCTCATGCATACCTGCTGGCCCTTCAATTACAGTTTTGAACCAAAGGAAGTGAGCGGATTTGCATTTTGGACAGACATTTTAGGAGCTTGAGTTGCAGATAGATTGGAAACTGGGAGATGTGGAGATAAATTGAGAGCTACTCGTAATAAACCCAAATCCTTAAAGTGGGTCAGGATTTTCGGGTTTATCCTGTTTGGAAATAAAATTTCCTTTATAATGCCTTGGACTTTCTAGATCTCATGGTGTGCGATTTGTTATTTCTGGACTGTTGTCTACCTCCTGATATTAGAGCCATTCTATAAGAAACAGGTTTTTGTAAGGGGTGTTAAAATTTTTTTCCAGAGGAAAAAAATATTGAGCAGAAATGTCACATTTTAAAAAGAATACTTCAGACAAATAACTTTAGCTACACTTAATATTTTTGCAGAATAAAAAAGTCCTACTTTGCCATAAAAAACAAGCTAAGATTTTACATGCTAGTTTGTCTGGGAGGAAGGTTCTTAGGACAGAGAGTAAGAAGAGTCTGTCATTAGAAAGTATGTGCATTTAACTAAGCAACCATGAGTTGCTGGAGCATCAAAGGCCATTATGATCTCTAAAGAGAAAGGGAGAAAACTTGGCAACTCCCATAATGAGCCCTGTCCAAAGGAATGCAAACCTTTCTATTTGTAAAGCTAATTCAAACACAAGTTGCCAAGAAGCCCCAGCCACTATGGATTCTTGATTGTCTGCATTGTCTTTGATGACCACCTTTTCCTAAAGCAAGCTTGTCCTTAGGGGGACCACACTATGCCCCACGTGATTGCCAAATACCACTATCTGTAGCACTGTAGCACTGTCATCCCGTTGTTTATTGATTTGCTCGAGCAGGCACCAATAATGTCTCCATTGTGAGACTTGTTGTTACTGTTTTTGGCATATCAAATACACCATGGTTAGCTTGCCAGGCTCTGCTGTGTGGGTGGGATACTCTCAATAGCTTTCTGGGTTCTCTGAGAGGGACAGAGGAATCAAACCCGGGTTGGCCACGTGCAAAGCAAATGACTTCCCAGCTGTGCTGTCTGTACCTTACTGAAATGACAACTGTGAGTGTATTTGTGACCCCAGGGGCATCATGAGCTTGTTCTATTATTTAGGAATATATCTCTTTTATGTTCTTTTCTCATAAGTACTAAAGAGCCTAGAATGTATATCACAGATAAATTTGTTTTGCTGCATTAGTCATCTTGACCCTAGAAGGTATTATAATATAATTTTCAACAGGAACCAGGCCCTTCTGCATTTGAAAGCCAATGTCCTGGCTTATTATCTGTATGGCTTTGAACAAGTCATTTAGCACCTCATCGGCTCTGCTGTTTTTCCCTTTGGGAGGAACTTACAGTGCCTTCTTCTCAGGGCATTTATTATTAAAAATAATAAATGGCTCTATATTTATACCTGAGAGACAAGTAGCCACCAGAAATGTGGTATAAAACTGACCTAGATTCAGGGCCAGAGTGATAGTACAGCAGGTTAGGCACCTGCCTTGCATGCAGCAGTCCTGGGTTTGATCCTGTCATCCTATATAGATCCCTAGGCATTTCGAGGAGTAATTTCTGAGTGAGAGCTCAGGAGTTACACCAGAGCATCATCAGGTGTGGCCCCCAAACAAAACAAAACAAAAACCTACCTAGATTCAAAAGGTATCAGAAAGCCTTGCCTCTTGTCAAAAATATGCCCTTGCAGACACTGCAAATTTTAGCAACTACAACATTCTCTTAGTTCCAAAGTAAACATTACATGCTTTTTCAAGGACCCATGAGTGATGTTGGAATTGTACACATGTTTCAGTCCATTGAGCCACCTTTCCAGCCCCATACAATAAAATCTTCAGCAATTTTTTTCTCTTCTTTTCCCTAATGGAAATTGCTACTCATCAGTATTTGTCCTCTCCTGAAAGTCTTTTCAAGGAAAATCAACAATGAATCAGGGAAACCTGAGCTGAGGTCAAGACTTTAGGGTTTATGCTGAGTAGGTGCTCACTTATGCAGGCTCTGACCACTCCTGATCTCCCTCTAGTACTTCATTGCTGAGTTCCTGGTGGGACAGAAATACACTCTCTTTTTTCCTACACTCTGGTCACCAGTAATACATACAATGGAATTTTATTTAATCTTTTAAGAGGAGGAAAATTTATAGATTGTTACAATATGAATAAATCTTAAGGGTAACAATGCTAAGTTAAATAAACCAGTTATTGAATGATGTTGACATGACACTGGGCTAAGAAAGCACTGTAGCACTGTCATCCCGTGGTTAATCGATTTGCTTGAGCGGGCACCAGTAATGTCTCCATTGTGAGACTTGTTGTTACTGTTTTTGGCATACCCAATACAGCAAGGGGAGCTTGCCAGGCTCTGCCATGTGGGCAGGATACTTTTGGGAGCTTGCCAGGCTCTCCGAGAGGGACGAAAGAATCGAACCAGAGTGAGCCGCATGCAAGGCAAACGCCCTACTCACTGTGCTATGGCTCCAGACCATTGAATGGTAAAGATAAACAATACCTTTACTACATGATCCCACTTACATGAGGTATCTAAAATAATCAAATTCAGAGCATCAAAAAGTGGAATGGAGACAGCCTTGTCCTATCAAGTTGAGTAAATGGTCAATTATTGATCAATGAGCATAAAGTTTCAGTTCAACAAGATAAATTGTAGAGATATATGGATATTTTGTACAACATTGTACCTTAGTTCTAATGCATAATGAACTGTATTCTCAAAATATTGCTAGAGAAGCTGTCATTTTAGGTGTTCTTACTTATCATAATAAAAATAAATAAATAAAGTAAGCACCCACCAATGTATGCTGAGAATTTTCAATGAGAGATATATCCATGGCACTAAATAGTAACAAAATCATATGCAATTAAGGAATTTATTCCCAAGTAAATAATATTTTCTTAGATATAAAATGTTACCACCAAACTATAATCTGAATTTTCAAATCCAAGGCCAAGGGTTTGTCACTAGTCATCACTGTCTATTCTTTGTTTTATTTCTCTATACATAATAGATGAGTGAGATTATCTTGTATTTTGTCCTCTGATTTATTTAATTTACATGATACCTTCCAGTTCCACCCAAGTAGGAATAAATACAGGCTTCGTCTTTTCTAAGGGTGGTAGAGTATTCCATCATGCATAGGTGTCACAGCTTCTTTATCTAATCATTTGTTCTTGACATTTGGGTCACTTCCTTCTCCTATCTATTGTACTAATAACTGCAATGAACATAAGTGTGCAAATCCTTTCAAAGTAATGTTTTTGTGTTCTTGAGATAAATGCCAAGAAGTGGGATTGCTGAGTCAGATAGAAGTTCTATTCTTAATTTTTTAAGATGCCTCCATACCATTTCCCATAGAGGCAAAGAAACAAAAAAAAAACCTTTTTCCCTCAGAATGCACAAAATGGCTTAATACACAAACAGCTCCTGCTGGCCTACTTCCTTTAAAATGGCACATATTATTATCATGGATAGGCAAATATGACTTTTTTTAGAGTTTTTATGGGTGGTATTGAAGTGGTTTTATGCCTCATGATCACCAAAATGCATCGATTTCTAGGTTTTGATACTAACTTCTGCTAGACATGGTAGCAATTAATGTCTAAAGTCGTGACAACTTGAGTCATGGAACAGCATGTGCTGTGTGTGTAGGCAGCTCTTTTGTGAAACATACCTAGAGTATAATTAGCATTGAATGTGGTTGTTGAATATTTTTTTGCCCATGATATTTAAATATTTTACTTAAAAGTAATAAGTACTCTCCTAAAAAGGTTAAAAATGCCTCTTTTGAAGCATTAAAAAATAAGATAATGATCTAGTGAGATAGTACAACCTTGCATGCTCCTGACCCAGGTTTGATCCCAGCATCCTATATAGTCTCTGAATACCACCAGGAGTGATCTCTGAGCACAGCCAGTTGTACCTCACCACCACCACAAAAAAATGCAAAAAATACATATATGCATAATATGCATATATATATATGTGTGTGTGTATATATATATATATATATATATACACAAAGGAACAGAAACCTTGTATTTGTGGATTGGTGATTTTTACAAATTGGACCCAGATCCAGCGCCAGATCAAACTGGCCTGGCTATTCCTTTCTATTTCCCACAAATATTAGCCACCATCCTGACTTTTAACACCATAAATTAGTTTGGGGTTTTGAACTTTTTTCTTTTTGTTTTAATAAATTTATTTATTGAATCACCATGAGAGCAGTTACAAAGCTTTCAGGTTTAAGTCTCGGTCATACAATGATGAAATACCCATCCCTTCACCAGTGCACATTTTCCACCAACAAAAATCCCAGTAACTCCCCCATCCCACACCCTCCCTCTACCTGTGTGGCAGAAGATTTCCACATTACTCTCTCTCTACTTTGATTACATTCAATATTTCGACACCAGACCCACCATAATTATTTGAGATTTTACCCCAACACTCAGATCTGCCGAAAAGACAACATTAAACAGTTTGTTTTCTATTGCTGATTATGAATAGCATATGATGTCACATGGCTGCGGTAGCGGCCGCATGATTTTGGAATTCTGAAATTTTAATAATTAAATCTGAAGGGATTTCTGCCAGAAGCCGCTGCGTTCCGAGATTTGTTTCTGAGTCTCTGGGATCATGGCCATTAAGCGACTTGATCAGGAGCCAGAGAGGTCGTTCGTGGGTTGTGACTGGGGGTCTCATTGGGGCAGGGAAGGAAAGGGCTGGCTTCACCTCCATCCCGTGAGGCCCCATGTGTCTCATCACTTCGACCTAAACCTGTCTGTCCATTAGTCTCTGGAAGATGGTGGCCACCAAGCTGCCAGGAGGAAAAGGCAGTGGGACAGCACCTTTATCCACCTGGGGTGGCTCAGGGCCAGTAACCTAATGCAGAGTCCAGACGCATTTCTGCCAAAAGCCGTTTGGTTCCAAGATTTGTTTCTGAGTCTCTAGGATCATGGCCGTTAAGTGACTTGATCAGGAGCCAGAGAGGCCGTTCGTGGGCAGCCAGGGTTTTGAACTTTATGTAAATGAAAAGAAAACATTGAATTTTATATTTGTAACTTTGTGCATTCCATGATAATATTGTGAGATTCATTTATTTGTGTTTTTTAAATAGTGTTGTATGAATGCATCATACATATCACTGTTGATTCATTCAACAATTTATGGACATTTCAGCTGTTCCCTTTCTGGGCTATTATGCATAATGCTATATTAAATGATCTTATATATGTTTTTAGTGAACATGTATATTTGGCCAAGGAGAAATGTATACTTATATCAGTTATCTATTATTGCATTGCATAATTTCTCAAAACCAAGTTCTCAAAACAGAGTGAACATTTATAAATCAGAGTTTAATGAACGGAGAATTTGACTTTAAGTCTCTCTGAGAGTGCATTCATATGAAGGCTAGACTGGGTCCGTGGATATGCTTTCAAGATATCTCCCTGACACAGCTGGCATACTGGTGCTGTCTGTTGGTGGGCAGAGGCAGCTACCCTGTCTGTGGATTTTCCTTAAGGCTGACAGAGTTGTCAAAGAGAGTGCCAAGTGCAAGTATATTCTTTTGTTGATTTAGCTTGCAAATCACATAGCATCACCTCTGCTTCATCTTATTAACTAAAAATGAGTTATTAAGCAATCCATAATCAAAACTTTATCTTTGGATGAGAGGAATCATGAAGCATGTATGAATGTATTTTAAAAACAATGACTTCACAATATTTTAAATCTTGGAATTAACCCAATATAGGAATCTGAAAATAAGATAATAAGAATATAGACATTCCACACAAGAATCTAAAAGGCATTTGTTTAACCCAGCCTCTCCTCTTCCATTCATTTTTTAAAATTGTTAATGTTTATAAGACATTTTTAATCCATGTCCTAGTGAAAACCTGATACAGTAGAAAATACAAAGGCTTTGGAGCCAAACACTGTACTTTAATCTTAGAGTCATTGTTTACTTGGGTATTTAGACAAGTCAGCTTCTCTTGGATTCAGATTCTCTCAACTATAAGATGAGTAATCAGGAGAACTTATATCATGTTGTTCTGGGTGTAATTAAATAACCTCATGCATGTAAAATAACCTCAGTAATGGTGATTTCTGGATTCCATTTGCTCATTTATCAGGAAATTATTGATAGATGCATTAACTTTCTAGAAGATACTATGATAACCCTCTGACTGATAAATATATCTGACCTTGGACATTCAGATCTTGTCTTCTTGAAGCATATACTCTAGAAAGATCCTTGGTTGGTAAACTAGACAGTAATAAGAAAATGGTCTCTAGAAAAAATATGGACATAATTCTGTACAGAGGCATCAAATTCAACTTACAGAAATAGGAGAAATTCCCACCCCCAACCTCCACCTCGCCAAAGCACTGGCAACCCCTGCCCACACTTGACACTTTTCAGCATAGAAATGACTCAGCTGCATAATTAATCTTGAAAAGAATGCCAAGACACCAAATCTCCCACATATTCCTGTCCAGACCAGGAACCTTGGGCTTTCTCAAAATGGGACCATTAAGATACCCCACCCCCAATCCCTGCCCCCAGAAGGACCAAAAATCCTCACCCACACACATTTTCCAACATATAACAGGCCCAGCTCCACAACTGTACCTTATCAAACCACCATGCAATAAAATTGTTCCACCTCCAAATTTCATAGTACTGACAGTCCAGTAGGACCACAGAAAATTTGATGGGAAAGTTGTATAGAAGACCACTAAGCTCAATAAGTGAAAACAAAAACAGAGAAGGTCCAATTGGCATCAACCAGCTCAGTAAATCCTCAGACAATAACTTTAGTAATACCACAGTAAGATATAACAATTCTCACAAATTACCTCTTATTGATCTATTTTCTGATAACGACTTGCTGCAACAAGCAATATGAATTATTTTGTGCCTGCTAAAGAGAAGAATTGAGCAGGGAAGGGAATGTCAATGTGTATAATTAAAATAATGAGCAGTGCAGACAAGTGTGCTGACACCACAGCTAGCCTGTGCAACCTTAGAGAGCTGGCACGAATGTACCACCCCATCGATCCCAGCAATAACCCCCACTATAAAGAAAATTATTAATGCAAGAATAATTTTGTGTCACTGTGTGTTGTGACAAACAATATAAAGTAAACTATTTGGTTCCTTAAAGAAGACAAAATAAGGTTTGGGGGGTTGCAAACTGGGGACATTGGTGGAGGGAAGGTCACACTGGTGATGTGGAATGACCGAAACAACTGTATTATGAACAACTGTGTAGACCATGGTGTTTAAATGAAGTTTATAAAAAGATATAGGGGAAATTTTATAAGGTGAAAAAAGGGCAAAAATATTCCAAATCAGAAAACTGGGAAATAGAATAGCAGTTTAGGTATATACCTAACATGTGTTCAACTTTGGTTTAATTCCCAGTATCATGTTACCCCCAAAAATCCCGCTAACTGCCACTCAGGCATCACTGGGTATGGCTTGGGGGTCCTAGTACCTCTGGGGTTGGCCCTCTATCCCTGTCACTACAAGGCCAGAACACCTGAGCATTCTCAAACCCCTTCATGGAACCACCTCTCAGTTAGCCAAGAATGACTGCTTGGTCATCCAAGCCACCTGAGTACCACTTGATAGCCTAACCTAGCGTAAGTGAAGAGCATGAGTTGATAATATCAAAGTGGTTGCTGTAGATATGATCTAAAATGTAGAGTAAATGAAGGGAAGTAGAGGAAATGAGGTTGGAAAGATAGTTACATATAACAGTAGCAGGAAATCAGGAAGATACTGAGAGAACACACAATCATTTTATAGCCCAAAAGCATTAAGATTAAAGACATTATAACCAATTTTCAGGGCTGGCTGCAAAAGCTGGGCAGCCTAGCTACTGAAGGATGTAGTTGTCATGGAGTTTTTTTTTTTTGTTTTTTTTTTTTTGCTAACTCCTGACTCCTATTGAAAGAACCTCTATGCCTCACATCATAAGCAAAATTTTCTAAAACTGGTCATTAAAGAGCAATTCTTTTTATGGTTGTGGTGACAGACCAGGGGGTGGGGGCAGGGTGGTCAGTTTTTCCTCAGAACCCAAGCAAATGTTTCCTACTCATTCTCTTTGAAGACTGCAGCCAAGAGAAAGGTGGTGGATCATTAGCTCACTATGAATGTACCTCTCAAAACTTGCCCATTCACAGACTCAATTCATGAATGTGTGCTAAACTACTTCCAAATAATAAGCTGTTCACTTTACTTATTTCCTCTCAAAATACTAATCTATTCAGCAACCTTCATTTTTGTTACATTCTCCAGTTCCAGGGAGTGATGATATTTTTACATAAGACAGAGACATTTCTGTGTTCTGATGGAAGTTTGAAGGAAGTTAGAGCCAACAATCTTTCACTTTGAAGACAAAGAAAAATAAGCACTTCTTTAGTCTTGCTTAGAATGGGGGCTCTAGAGATAATCAAAAAGGCTATTTTCTAGATCTGGTATTGAATATGTGATACCTGATACCTTATGTGTGCAACCTATATCTTATCTAGCATACCACACTCTGTTTTGATAAAGTTGGTATGTTCTACCAAAATAAACATAATTGTGACCACTCCCGACAATTATATGTGGGATGTTCTATTTTATCACCTATACTTTGTTCTAAATAACTTCTAGAGCATGAAGGGAAACCTCTTTCTAGGATTGGGATTGAATTTCTATCCAATCATTTCCCAAAGCCTCCCATTCTCTTACCAATGTTTGATGTCATAGTAAATGTCCAATTATACTCAGGATGTTTTCTTTCCCTCTAATTTCTTCCCAGGTGGGAAATTGGTAAGTGGAGTCAATGCAGTCTCACATGTGGGGTTGGTCTGCAAACCAGAGATGTCTTCTGCTCCCACCTAATCTCCAGAGAGATGAATGAAACTGTAATCCTGGCTGATGATCTATGTCGTCAGCCCAAACCCAGCACTGTGCAAGCCTGTAACCGTTTCAACTGCCCACCAGACTGGTACCCTGGACAATGGCAGCAGGTGGGTCCTCAATATTGGAGATTGTGTTTGCAGCTATTGTTCAGGACAGAGAAACGCTCTCTTCGTGAAATTTAGTCCCATTGAAAATCTACCAAGGACTACTCATCTCTCTCTTCTTTGCACTTCCCCAACCTCTTCAAATTGAGCTACTTTAATTAGAAATACTATACTCTTATACTGTACCATATCCAGTAACTTACAAAAGTAACTCAAATTATGTCAATTATGTCAATATATTCAAAATAGATATTTCACTAAACTAAAAAAATAATTGACTCAGGATAATGAGGGGTATTTTCCATAAAGCAAAATCTCTTCAAAAGTTTTACACTTTTACTATTTAAAATTCTAAGATAAAGAGAGATAAAAGAATATGCAATTTTTTAAAAGCCAATTAGTGAAATTAAAAATTAGAAACAGTCAGTTCTAAAACTTTCTTAAATTTGCCTGGTCCTATGAATTCCAAAAGTCTAAAACTATTGTTTTAAACCAGGGATTTGCAAAATGCATCCCACAAGCACATAAAATTTGCACTTAATTGTTACTAAGTAGTTTTATTGGAATACAATGACACTCACTTCTTCATGTACTGTCTTGCAGCTTTTACACTAACTACAAGGCAAAACTGTCAATGGGTGGTTGATCCACAAAACTGATAGAAATTTGTGGTTTTGTTTGTTTGTTTTATTTTATTAAATCACCATGAGGTAGTTATAAGCTTTCATGTTTGGGTTACAATCTCACAATGATCAAACACCCATCCCTCCACCAGTGCACATTCCCCACCACCAATATCCTGGGTATACCCCCCCATTCCCACCTTCCTTCTGCCTCCATGGCAGACAACATTCCTCATACTCTCTCTCTACTTTTGAGCATTATGGCTTGCAACACAGATACTGAGAAGTCATCATGTTTGTTCTATTATCTACTTTCGGCATGTTTAAGAGGAGAAACTTCTCTGGGTCAGAGCGATAATACAGAGGGTAGGGCATGTGTCTTGAGTGTGGCCAACCTGGGTTCAATCCCTGGTTTCCAACATGGTTCACCCCCAAGCCCTCCAGAAGTAATTTCTGAGTGCAGAGCCAGGAATAAGCCCTGAACAAAAAGAAAATTGAGGAGAAACTTTTTCACTAACTGATAATATGGCTATCACTGACCACATGTGCCTTATTATAGATTAAGAATTATTCCCATTTGGGGCTGGAGCGATAGCACAGCGGGTAGGGCGTTTGCCTTGCACGCGGCCGACCCGGGTTCAAATCCCAGCATCCCATATGGTCCCCTGAGCATGACCAGGGGTAATTCCTGAGTGCAAAGCCAGGAGTAACCCCTGTGCATTGCCAGGTGTGACCCAAAAAGCAAAAAAAAAAAAAGAATTATTCCCATTAATTTAAGCTTCTTAAGATTTTGAAACTTATTTTGAAGTCTCTTAAGTTTCAAAATCCCCTTTGTGCTACCATTCTCCTTGTTATTATAAATAATCACTAGATACATCAGTCTTTCCTTATTCATTTTTATTTCTGAAAAGTAAGTGTAAGAGACAAGTGAAGAGGAAAGATACTAGGAGAGGTTAACGAATTAGATACTCCACCATAAAGAATAATTGAAAGTTGCCTGTAGTTGCATACATCTTATAATCAGGATTGTGTGGACACAACTGTATATACATATTGCACACATCTGTGCAAATTCTGAAGCAATGACCTGAGACCTCTCTTTTCCCCTTTGCTCAATACTAAGATTATGTAGCCATTTCCCTGTAAATCTTTTTAAAAATCAGGGTTATAATTCAAAGGGCTTATATTTCACTATATAAAAATATATGAGATAAGAGTCTTTCCTAGTAATATAAAGAAAGGAAAAGAATTTTAATGATAACTATAAATGCTTAGGAATTAAGTTTTTCATTTTCTAGGTTTAAACATACAGAAAATAATAACTTTCACTTCTATTAGAGAATTCTGGCAGAAAGAATCTTTTGAGTCATCAGTTGCCTTCTATTGCAGTGAATAAAATAAAAATTCTCACAAATTGGAAACAATATTTATTTAAAATGTACCACAGGAAGAAAGAAATTAGTGTATTTCATAAAGAAGGGAACATTTGATCCCACCTTTAGAAGTAACAATAAATATAAGTGAAACAGATCAGAAGTCAGAATTTTAATATGTATTTTGCATTTTATTTATTAGTAGAACACTTTTTGGAATGTTTGCTCTGAATTTTAGTGAGTGTGTAACCCTGTTTTCACATAGTAACAATATTATTAAACCCAGAGACATATTGCATACCCTTTGATATTAGATGAATAAGGTAGTGATGGCAGAAATTCTGTTCTCTTTTTAATAAGTCCATTTTGTAAGCAAAAGTTCAGTTCTCTTTCCTTTGTTTTTTGAGCCCTTATTCAGCTTGGCTCTGTTTTCACCTCTGTTGCACACCAAGGATTGTCTCTCCCTATTGAACCTATCACACCTCATATACCACGTTACCTTAAATTCCAAAGGTCTAATATCAAATTCACTACCATAACTTCTTGCCAGCTTCCAGCAGACCTAGTTATCTTTTACTGATCATTTAGCCTGTTCTCTAGTTATAAACTGATACTATCTCAGCCTCATTTGACCTTCATACTCAAAGACATGTCCTTGTTGATTCTACCTCCTATTTTTCACTAAATCCCACTGTTCTTTACCTTTCGTTTCTAATCCTTACCCCATTACTTTGGTTCCTGCCCTCACGGATGACTAAATCACTACAAATAACCTTTCACTGGCCTCCCTGTGTTGTCTCATCTAATTCTCATCTAGTGTGCCCCAACCTGGCATGGAATTTCCTTTACTACAGGCCCTCAATCAAGCCTTTCAAGTATTAGTAAGTGTTATTACCCAAATGGGTGTAAGGTAAGCAACCTAATTTTGACTTGCTTAACTTCTAAACCCTTCCTTTCTGGCACACCTATTAATATCTCACAGAGCAGTGCTCTGTGGGACCCACTGGCCTTTGCTGCCTGAACCACTTACCTACAAACTGGGTCATGTTACCCCCAACTTGAAACACTTTATGATAAATGATGACCATAAGATTATGTATAAATTATGTTCAAGGCTTTCCACTGTCTGCCCCTCATCATTTTACAGTTTCGTTTCCCAGCTATCCTCCCCTTTCTACTCCCCCTTCTACTCTACCTTCTCATGACTCTTCAGAGTTCCCTGGACATCCCATCTTCCTTTTTATCTGGTTCTGTGCATTTGTGAGCTAGCTCTTCAAGAACTCCTTATTCCCTTACCACACCCTCCTATGTCACCTCTCTGTGCAGAACTTTCCCAACTCTCCAAAAAGACTTTAACTACAGTCTCCTCCATATTCCCTCTTTGTAAAACTGGCCATGTTTTATTGTTTATAGTAATTTTTGCTCTGCCAGACTTCAGATAGTAACCACACTTAGGGACCATGTTATACTCCTCTTCCATCATCAGTACCTAATACAGTGCCTGGTAATTAATTAGCACTCAAATGTTTAATATTATAATAAAAGAGTGAGTGAAGAATGAATTGAGTAGATTTATACACAGCACAGTAAGTTAAAACAAGGAAGTTGATTATAGAAGCAATATAAACATTTATGTTCAACTCAATTACTTGAATTTCTAAAAAAATGAACTCAATGCTGAATAACTTAAGATACCATGATGAAATAGTGTCACAAATGGCAGAATTATGTGATTACAAGAAAAACTTTTAAAATGCAGATCACATAAACCATTGAATTTCTGTACAGAAGCAACTACTACTAAGAGTTTACTGTATATTTATGACTATTTTCATTCTAGAAGATGCAATATAAATTCCCCCTTTTGTTATTTATTCCATTCATTGCAGATAGATAGATAGATTTATTCTCAGGGAAGCATATTGGATGCCGGAGATCTAAACAAAGTCAACCACTCTACCTGCTGTACTATTGCTCTGGCCCCCTCCTTGCATATATTTAAAAACAACATTCCTTGCCAGAATTCTACCTCTTCATATTATTTACTTTAATAATTCATACAAACTATTAAATTTGGTTTTATTAAACTTCTCTGCTTTTTCTCTTCAAAACTTTTCTTCTGTGCATTTTGCCTCTCATGCCCACACTGTTCCATCTCACTGGGTAACCTCACTGCGTTCATATAGATGTCACAGACTATGGGGCCTCTATTTACTTGCATATTTTATCACCTGCATTTTGGGATAAATTTACAAGTCCACCTTTCCATTAGTGTAAGCATATCAGGGTTACTTTGAGCAAAGATGAGGATAGCATTTAATGTTGACTGTATTCACTCAGCGAGGTGGTCAACGGCCTTCTCTGGAGGCTCAGAGTGCATCACTGACTTCCTCTTAGAAGCAGCTTCTAATGATAAAACAGTCTGATAAACAGTGGATATTCATCCCATGGGCTGGATCTTTGTTTTACATCTTTTCAGAATCTGGGCTTCTGGCTTTTTTCATTTAAACAATCAACAATTCCACAAACTTTTAAGAAATACATACTTTTCCCCCAAAATGCTTCTCTAGGCACTGGGGAATAGCAAGATAAATACTTTCCCTTTACTCAACAGACACATAATTCTGCATGCATGCAGTAGAAAGAGAAAAATAGTAGTCACATAAATGATAGGTTCTTTTTATAGATGGATCTTTCCAGGTCAAGTGAGAAAGGAGGTGACTCATTTGCCTTGAACTGAAGTAGTTAGAAAAGCCCCTTTGAGCCAGATCTTCAGTAGTACCTTGGAAGTTTTTAGATGAATAGACCAAAAGGTGAAGAGAGCATTGTTCTCAGAGTGAATACCATCCATATTCAAAAGCCTGAGCATAGAAAGTGTCCATATGAACAGAGAATGTCAGACATTCATTGTAGCAAAAGCACTAGCCCAACGCAGACTGACCAAAAATGTGCCTGGAAAGCTTAATTAAAATTAGAGTGTAAAGAATCTGAATGATTTCATCAGGAATATAGACTTTATCTTCTAGGTATTGAGATTTTCCTAATACCTATATGTGTAGATCAAATCAGCAAGCTAAGTTTTTTTTTTATTTTCTTTCTTGCAACTGTTTAATAATCATATTGTCACAAATTTGGGGGCTAGGAAATCATCCCCTGATCTAAGGGTCTGTCATTTAGATCAGGACTTTTCTGTAAAGTGATAATCCTGGTACATTGTTTGTTGGGGGGTGGGGATACCCTGAAGTGCTTATGGATTATTCCGGGCTCTGCAGAGCACTGCCTGTGTGGTCCAAAAATTTAAAACTAATTAATTTTTAAAACTACATTAATTATCCATATAAACAAAAAGAAATATTCAAAGTTAAAAGAATTCTTAATCATTAATTTTAATTTACCCCAAACACCAACTTCAGTTCCAGTCCACAAATATTTACTGAGGATTTATACTCACGCAGACCTTCTTTTATTAAGTTTTTTAAAATTATTTTTAATTGAATCACCATGATATACAGTTACAAAGTTTTCATATTTGAATTTCAGTCATACAATGATTGAACACCCATCCCTCCACCAGTATACATTTTCCACCACCAATGTCCCCCCCCCCGCCCCAGTATCCAATCCCATCCCAATCCTCCCCCTGCCTCTGTGGCAGACAATCTCCTCCATGTTCTCTCTCTACTTTGGGGCATTATAGGTACTGAGAAGCTATCACATTTGCTTTTTTAAATCTACTTTCAGCATATTTCCCATCCCGAACGATCCCTCCAACCATCATTGACTTAGTGATCCCTTCTCTATTCCAGCTTTCTTCTCCCCTAACTCATGAGGCAGGCTTCCAACTATGAAGAAATATTCCTAACCTTTGTGTCTACTGTCCTTGTGTCATATTATTTTATTTTATAGTCCACAATGAGTGTAGTCATTCTATGTCAGTTCCTCTCTTTCTGACTCATTTCACTCAGCATGATACTCTCCACGACCATCCACTTATAAACAAATTTCATGACTACATCTCTCCTAACAGCTGCATAGTATTCCATTGTGTAGATGTACCAAAGTTTTTTTAACCAGTCATCTGTTCTCAGGCACTCTGATGGTTTCCAGATTCTGGCTATTGTGAACAATATAATGAACATACAGGTGCAGATGTCATTTCTACTGTGCTTTTTTGCACCCTCGAGATATATTCCCCAGAAGTGGTATTGTGGGGTCATATGGAAACTCAATTTCTAGTTTTTGAAGGAATTTCCATATTGTTTTCCAAAAAGGTTGGGCCACTCAGCATTCTCATGAATAATGAAAAAGAGTCTCTTTCTCCCCAAATCCACACCAGCACTGGTTGTTCTTGTTCTTTTTGAGGTGTGCCAGTCTCTGTGGTCTCACAGACCTTGAACTAGATGTTGTGGGTACAAAATGCATTAGGGAAGTAAAAGCCTTTATAATTTTATTTGACAGCAAGTAAATAAGATATTTAATAAAAAGCATTACAATAAATGAAAAGTTCAAGGAGTTCCTGAAATAAACCAGAGATTCCAAAGACTAAGGCCTTTCATAGCTTAAATCATTAGCGCTGGGCCACAAATTTTTCCATAGTCAAGGTTCAATGGCATGCTAGAGGAGCCCTTGGAAGAAACTGCTCAGAAGAGTGATGAGTCACACCATTCACTGAAGATAGTCTGCTCATGTCCCCAGCTTCATGGCCCAGCCTAGAAGTTCTGAAGTCTTTGCTTCAGGAGTCCAGGGACTGAGCAGAAACTCATTTCCAAGGCCACCACAGTATAGATGACCTATTTTAGAATATTGATAGCTAACATTGAACCCAGTTCCTGCTAGCCAGGGTGATCACAGTAAACAGGCATTGAATTATGAAGTAATAGCTCTCCAGTGAAATAAAAGGATGAACCCAGGCTTTAAGGGGAGAGTTTGCTTGGAGTCTCCAAAGTCTGGGACATTCAGCAAGTCACAGCAGTGAAAGAATCCCCCACTCATTCTGCAAGCAGAGGGGAGTTCCAACAGGCACAGGAGAGAGAAGCGAGCTTATACTCATTCTGCAGCAGTGTCTAGCTCCCCTAACTCAGAGCATATGCTTGGTGGGCTCTTGGTGAATTTGGCATTTAATTGAAATCAACTCTTGTGCAGTTTTATTTGAGTTACTTCACCCTGTAGTTTCAGCTTTTTTCTCTGTAATGTAGAGTAAGGCCCACCTTGTAGGGTGGTGTTTCATCTTTTACTACTAGCCTTCTTTTATTCAATAAATGTATGCAATTGAATCCAATGATGAAAAAATACATTTTAGGGGCTGGAGAGATAGTACAGTGGGTAGGGTAATTGCCTTGCACAGGATCAATTAGCATTCAATTCTGGCATTACATATGGTTCCTTCTGCACCGCCATGAGTAATTCTTGAGTTCAGAACCAGGAGCAACCCCTGAATATCACCAGATATGGCCTTAAAGAAAACAAAAATAATCCCAGAAAACAAAAGAATATTTTTAACAAACCTGGATGTATTGCAGAAATAATTTAAAATACTAATCAAAAGTAGTTCACTGCTGCTTTTGAAACTCAACAGGCTGAGTTAGTACTTTGTGTGCAGTAGGTCTGGATTCAATTCCTGGCACCACAGGATCCCCTAAACACCACTGGGTGTGGCCCCAAACAAAAGTACCAAAAGTATCAAAACATAAATACAAGCTCCCAGAAGATTTTGGTATGTCCACTCAAAATTATAATGTTTGTATTGAGTAGGAAAGTGATATCTGGGCCAACTCTGTATTTTGACCCTATTAAGAACTCTGTGTCTTCATTTTAACCTTAATTAGGCACAAATGTCCCTTGTAATTTTCAGTACAACCCACTGAGACAAACCTTGAAGTGCTGAGAAGTCACTGCTGTAGTAGAAACAGCTCCTGCAGCACAGACTTTCAGCTCTTGCATGCCCAAGCCTAATTTCCTTCCAGGTCCGGGGCAGCCTCTTATGGAAAGGGGAAACTCTTGGCAAAAGCACTGCTGCAAGGAATTTTCATGGCAGTCATAGATTGATGGGTTAGCTAAGATAAGACCTAACCAAAGTGGCAGAAAAAAATCCATCACAATTGCTAAATGAGATAAAACAGTACTTCTCTTTCAGTTAGAAATACAGGCCCTCAAGGGCCATTTTGGTATAGGGCTGAAGCAATAGTCTTGCATGCAGCCAACCTGGATTTAGTTGCTGGCACTTCAAATGGTCCTTGAGCCCACCGGAAATGATCCCTGAGTGCAGAACAAGGAGTAAGCTCTGAACACAGCTGGATATAGCAAAAAAAAAAGGTAAAATAAAGTGTAGAGTTGCTTCTAGCATACAGTCTCTCACAGGTCAAGATGGAAGATGAATGTTTAAATTCTAGGCATTATATAAGTTGATTTTCCAGTCATCAAGAAAAAGGAAGGAGAAAGTGCCATATTTTGTCTTCCTTGCCCACTGTTCAGTTTCCTTAAAATTGTACACAACACTTTCATATACATGTCATTGACCAGCACTTCAGCACATGGCCATGTCTGTCCTCCAGGGAAATTCATGGATATAGTCCGTATGCTGAAAAATCATATGCCCAGGTAAAAATAGGGGTTCTTTTGCTATTGAAAGAGAGTAGATACATTCTTGGAACAAATAAACAATCTGTGTCATCGGATCCACTCCAAGTATCTCGTCACCATCCCCCTATACACACACACTCATGAAACTGGAATATAGCCAGTTAGTTATGTATAACCATTGTGTTTGATTGGGGTCCTACTGAAAGTCACTAAAGTGAGATTAGTTTTCTTGTATCACAAACGAGTGGTTCTTGCTTCCACTGCTCAATTCATGAATCACAACAAAAGTGTTCTAAGAGAGGTCTTCAGAAATCATATTCCCCTCTCGTGTAGTAAATGGGTGTTTACATTTGGAAAGAAAGGGCTGCCTTCTCTGCAGATTAATTGCTTCAGATTGACATGGATGGCAGCAGTCTCATACTTGTTCAGTCAATTAGGTACAGATTATTTTCACTAGATTATAAATATGTTTGACATTCTATTATTTTAACTTTTTATACTAACCTTTTAAACCACTGGTCATGGGTGTCTACAAATCATAGTTTAGAAGCAGCTCTCTGAGATTTAAAGGACCTTGAAATTCCTGAATACTCTACTTAAATTCTCAAGAGTGCAGGGTGTAGATCTTGCTTCAAAATTCTTTTCAAGAAAAGGAAGGAAAATCCTTTGGACTGGTTCCTGGTTTTTCTGTTTAAAACATTTTTTTCACTTTTGATTCAGTCAAGGCAGAGGTTAAAACTGGTAGTAAAACATAACAAATTTCCTCTTTGGGGTTGATTTTCTCTTTCTTCCTTTTCAGTGTTCCAGAACCTGTGGTGGGGGCATTCAGAAGCGCGAGGTTCTTTGCAAACAACGCATGGCTGACGGCAGCTTTCTGGAACTTCCTGAGACCTTCTGTTCATCCTCAAAACTGACCTCCCAGCAAGGCTGCAAAAAAGATGACTGTCCCAGTGAGTGGATTCTCTCCGACTGGTCAGAGGTAGGCATGGTCTTCAGAAAGGAGCCTCCAATAGTGTAAAAGGCACCCAAGAATGCCCCCAAGACAAGAACAGAAATAAGCCAAGCTTCATGGAACAGTGCTTTTTTATCTATGTATACCATAGGTGTCACTAGCTTTCAACAAGGCTGCGGACACGTGAACTGGGCAGCCACACTTTACTTACAATACAAAGTGTGGAATTATAAATGTTCTTGTGAACCATTGTTCATGCCTTTAGGGCCCTCGATTCTTCTCAGGGCATTGGGTGATTCTCCGCCTCTCTTCAGTATCCCCACCCCCACTTCCTGACCTCCCCGCACCTCCTACTCCCAGATGTTTCTAGTCTCTACTGAGGCAAGACAATGCCTCTGCAGGTCTTCTCTTCCAAGTACTGGACAATAAGCAACATGATTTATTAGGACAAGAAGGCCAGGGAAATCCTGCCTCTTTCCTGTCAGTTTCCTGGCTCCCAAACTTCAGCAACTTCCCAGCATGAGAACTTGATTTCCCCTGCCGCCTTGCATTTGGGGAAATGATGTATCAGCATGCACCGTTCCTCACTTTACCTCATAAATAAGGACTATACACCAACTAGCCTGCTTCCTATGATAATTCTAAGATTAGCACAAATTCATTCACATGCACTCAGCATCCATTTACTTGTTTTCAGTTGCTACCACTACTTTGCTATGCCTAAAGTTTCTCCCATACATCTAATGTGTCTTCCAGCTCAGACTCGTGTAGTTCATCCAGAAGCCCTCCGCCCCCCTTATTCCTTCATACGTAGATTTAGTCAAGACCTGAAGTGTCCAAATGAGTCTCAAGGTGCTTCTTCACATAAGTATATTAATTAGCCTCACTCTCCTAGTTCCTTCTTTGTATAGTAATATTCATCTCATAGAGCAAAACTTCTGCTGCTTGAGAACATATCAAATAGACTTGCCTCCACCGTGAGCAAAGCAGCCTCTGAAAATGAAGGCATCACTTCTTTCAATATCATAAGCTCTTTTTTTAATATAAATTTTTTTTGTTTTTTGTTTTTGGATCCAACACCCAGTGGTGCTCAGAATAGCTTTATTATCAGGGATCACTCCTGGTGGGACTCAGGGGGACCATAGGAGCTGTCCAGTATAGAACCTGGGTTGAAAGCATGCCAAGAATTACTTAACTCCCAGTATTGTCATTTCTATGGCCCCTTCATTCTTGCCCCATATTTTATCAGTTCATATGGAGTTCCTTCTGATGACCTTGCCCAGGGCACTGCAATTGAGAGTTACCTTCGTTACTGAATGTTTTGTCATTTGGAAGTGGAATTGCCTTCTCGTGGCTTTCAACCTCAAATGTTTCATACAAGATAGGGAATAATTCTCTTTTACATATTTTAAAACCAATGTTTTATTTCATCAGGATTAAGTATGTAAAATGAGTGCATATGTATGACTACATAATCTTTCCATGAAATGTGGAAAATTCCAAGGAATACTGATTTGGGATATAGTGGTAGACATGAAAAAATATCACAAAAAAATAGTGTAGTAAGGGGCCCAGATTTATTTGCCAAGTAAATGGCTCTATTGAAGATCTTCTCCCAAGGAGTGTTAGAAAGGGAATTGCCCTTTAATTTCTCAGTTACTGTCTATCATGAGTGAGGTGCTGAGGAGGGGACTTGTGTGTACTATAATTTATTTTCCCCTGTGCTCATCCTAAAGTCCATCTCTGAGCATATGGAATACAAAGACTATTTTTTAGAAGTGCCTTTTTTAGTTTATGTATTAGAAGGAGGGACCCTGACAATTAGAATGACACAAAAAAGACTGAAGACAGTAATCCCATTTAGTAAAACATACTTTAGAACAGGATCATGTATCATTCAGGCTCTATGACAGAAAACCTTAGGTTCTAATCCCAACTACTCTGTTATCTTTTGCCACTATAGCCTTGTGATAGCTACTTATTAGTCCCTATACTCTGCAGTGGAAAGTGTCCACTTTATAAGGTTATTTGGTGGCTTGTACTAAAGGATATAGAGAAATCATTGGTTACTAATAGAAGTTAATCCTAATTATTGCCATGATTCTCTTTCACCCCTGCCCATTGTTGGGAAGAGTGGGAATAAAGAGCACTTCCCTTAACAGTTTGCATCCAGAGTCATGGCCCAGGCCAGCCATAGGCTTTTTGGTTTTCCTGTGAAGAAGCAGTTACATTTGGATAAAATGGAGTAGTTAGCCATTATGCCAGAATATTATTAGGTTCCGAGTTGCCAGAATTGATGAGTGGGAATCACAAACATGGGCAGGGGCTGGGAAAGGTGGAAAATAATCAGTGAGTTGCTGGGATTAAACTCAAGCTGATGCTATGCAAAAGCACTCCTGGGAATGTTCTCCAAGGGCCCACATTGGCTCTGTCATTTCAGCAGCATCTCTTTGCTCTCTGGCTAAGATGAGACATGCATTCCACACCCCCCACACGACTCCCCTGAAGAAAGGAAGACATCGATGATCTATGGTTGTTTTTTTATCCTTAACTTTCTGGGCTTAATATCTTGGTTACTGCACAGAATCCCTCAGGGAGAGAATTAAGCCAAAGTTTTAGATACTTCAAATAAAATTACTTTCAGATTCTCTTCTGAGAGTAAAACCTCTCAAAAGAGCCTTACCCTTTTCTCTAAAAGAAACCCGTCTATCTCCTGAATAAGGTAGTAATAAGTATTTTAAGGTCTATGTTTATAGATATTGTCCCCACCTTTAAAATATATTAATAAAATTAAAGCCAAAGTAGTTAATTTCAGAGCTCAAATGAATTCAGAAGATTCAATAACCTAGTTGGTTTTCTTTAAAAAATTAAATCCATGGGTTTGGATGGAAACATCCAAAATATGGTGGTAGGAAAATATGATGATGGTGGGATTATTCAAATATTAATCAAATGTTATGAAATACTTTATAAAACAAAATTAAAAAATCAAACAAAATTAAATCCACACAATCCCTTCTATTTTGGAATGAAATGTTACAATGAAATACAAATCTAAAATAGATCAGATAAGCATTGCTTTGGTTAAGTGTGAAGGTCCAGATTGTCAATGCTTCCATCTCCAAATCATTTAAGAAGTACCTTGATCAGTTCTCCATCATGGTTAGAGAAATGATTGGTAATCCCTACAATTTAATGAACTTTCTATAATTAATTTCATATTTGATAATGGTAGAAGCAAACACCTGAAACCTTCACATACCTAACCCTAACACTAATTCTAAAGAGAATCCTATCATTATACTCAGCCTGACTCAAGTAGCAGCATAAACTTACCAACTAGCCCAATTTAAAAATTGTCCAATCCTTCACTTACTTTTAATATTGGTACACAGTAATACTTAACACCAAGCCTTACACAATTCCCTAACCCAATTCTATCCCTAATCTTTCTCATAACCCTAATCTATAGTAAGCTTTTCCTTTACTCATGTCAGAAACTGACAATTTCCCTAAATTTCACAGTGTTTCTATACTTAGGAAATAAACAACTAATACCTTCAACATCCACAAACCTAACCTTAATGCTAACCTTGAGCTAATTCTATCATTATACTCAGTCTGACCCAAGCAGAGGCATAAACCTACCAATTGGTCTAAATTTAACAATATCCCACATTTCCCTTTTTATCCTGGAACACAGAAAAATCCAATACCTAAACCCAACTTAATCACTAAACCTAAGCCTAGCCCCAATCCTAATCTTTTTTTTTTGTATATATGTATATATATTTGTATATGTATACATACATAAATGCACATATATGTATATATATATATTTATCACTGTATCACTGGCATCCAATTCTTCGTCGATTTGCTCAAGTGGGCGCCAGTAACGTCTTCATTTGTCCCTGTCGCATGCTATTTTATACCAATGGCATCTGCTCACTCCAGGAACACGAAGAGCATGTTGTTGTTACTGTTTTTGGCATATAAAATATGTCATGGGTAGCTTGCCAGGCTCTACCATATGTGTATATATATGCAAGTATATATATACACATATATGTATATATACATATAAATATGTTATCACCCAGTTTTCTTTTTTTAAATTTATTTATTTTTAATTAGAGAATCACCGTGAGGGTACAGTTACAGATTTATACACTTTTGTGCTTATACTTCCCTCATACAAAGTTTGGGAACCCAACCCTTCACCAGTGCCCATTCTCCACCACCCGTAAACCCAGTGTCCCTCCCACCCTCCCCAATCCCATCTCCCCCCCACCCCACCCTGCCACTGTTCCCATTTGACCCAGCAATACCACTGCTGGGAATATATCCCAGAGAGGCAAAAAAGTACAATCGAAACAACATCTGCACATGTATGTTCATCGCAGCACTGTTTACAATAGCCAGAATCTGGAAAAAACCCGAATGCCCCAGAACGGATGACTGGTTGAGGAAACTTTGGTACATCTATACAATGGAATACTATGCAGCTGTTAGAAAAAAGGAGGTCAAGAATTTTGTAGTCAAGTGGATGGGCATGAAAAGTTTCATGCTGAGTGAAATGAGTCAGAAAGAGAGAGACAGACATAGAAAGATTGCACTCATCTATGGTATATAGAATAACAGAGTGGGAGACTAACACCCAAGAACTGTAGAAATAAGTACCAGGAGGTTGACTCCATGGCTTCGAGGCTGGCCTCACGTTCCGGGGAAAGGTCAACTCAGAGAAGCGATCACCAACTACATTGTAGTCGAAGGCCATGTGGGGGAAGGGAGTTGCGGGCTGAATGAGGGCTAGAGACTGAGCACAGCGGCCACTCAACACCTTTATTGCAAACCACAACAGCTAATTAGAGAGAGAAAACAGAAGGGAATGCCTTGCCCAATCCTAATCTTAACCCTAAATCCATAGTAAGACTGACCTTTACTGATGCAAAACAAATACCAATTTTACATAGTTCAATGATATTTCATTTTGGGAAATGAACACAGATAAACCTAACCCTGAAACCTAAGCTGTATGAAACCTGATCCAATCAGAAACATAAACCTAGCAATTAGCCCAAACTTAATAATCACCCAACACTTTCCTTTTTATCTTCAAAAACAGCAACATTTAACATCTAAACCCTACATGATACCCAACTCTACCCCAATCCTAATCCTAACGCTAAGTCAAACCCACAGTAAACCTGACCTTTACTCATCTAAAAAACAACCAATTTTTGTAAATGTAACGATCTTTCTATCTTTAGCTTTGATATTTTAGAATGAACACAGGAAATGATAATACCTGAAACCTCCACAAACCTAACCAAAACCCTAGCCTGAGACTAATGTTATTTTACTCGGCCTAATCCAAGCAGAGTCATAAACCTATCAATTGATGAAAATTAAATAATCATCCAATACTTCCCTTTTTATCATATAAGACAAATTTTTAACACCTAAGACCCACAAAATCCTTATCCCTAACCCTAGCTTTAATCCTGGTCCTAACCCTAATCTATCTGTTGCCAAAATTTACCAATTTCCCAGTATTTAATGAACTTTCTATTCTTTACTTTCATTTTAGAGAATGAACACAGTAAAAAGCTAGCACATAAAACCCCCACAAACCAACCCCCAGCCCTAGACTGAGGCTAATTCTATTATTATATTCAGCCTCACCCACATAAAGGCATGAAACTAGGAATTAGCCCAAAGTTAACAATCATGCAATACTTCACTTTCCTTTTTATCTTCAAACACATCAATAACTAACATCTAACGATCTAAACTCTACACAATAATACCAAACCCTAACCCTTGCCTTAAACCTAATCCTAACCCTAATCAATAGTAAACTTGACGTTTAGTGTTGCCAAAAAATAAACAATTTCCCACAATTTAATGAATTTTCTACACTTTACTTTCATTTTTGAGAATGAACACATAAAAAACTAACAACTGAAACCTTCAAAACCTAAACCTAACCCGAGGATTAGTCTGAGGCTAATCCTATCATAAGAAGCCTCAATCAAGCAGAGACAAAAACCTACTGATTAGCTCAAATTTATTAATCCCCAACACTTCACTTCCCTTTTTTAATCTCAAAGCACAATACTTAATATCTATCACTATCACTACCATCCCATTGATTATTAATTTGCTAGAGCAGGCTGAGTAACATCTCCATTCGTCCTAGCCCTGAGATTTTAGCAGCCTCTCTTTACCCGTCCTTCCCAACGGTGCTGCATTAGAGTCTCTTTCAAGGTCAGAAAAATGAGACCCATCATTGTTACTGTATTTGACATATGAATATGCCACAGGGAGCTTGCCAGGCTCTCCCATGAGGGTAGTAAGCTCTCAGTAGCTTGCCAGTTTTTCCAAGAGAAAGAACTAGGCTATAAGATGTTGCACGACCGACCGCTTTGCAGCCATGCCTTTTCAGGAGCTTGGTTTTATAGTCTCTGGATCTCGGTCGTTGGTGGGATTACAAGGCACCAAGGCAGTTTGTGGGTGTGACTGCCTAGCTACTGGAAAATGGGGGATCTGGGTGGAAGAGGACCAGTCCCGATCCAAGCAGGCTTGGAAATCTTGGCCCCAGGTCCCACATACCTGGACGTGGCTGTGTTCTAGAGGTCTTTGGCTGCTGGGGCTCTGCTTGGGGCGGGGAGGGAGATTCAACCCACCCCCTCCAAGGGACCCTAGTGAAGACAGTCAGGTGCGGGGCGCAAGAGACTTAACATCTAAACTGTCAAAAATCCCTAACTCTAAACCTAGCCCTATTTCTAATGCTAACCCTAACAGATTATAAGCCTGACCTTTAATGATCCCAAATACTACCAATATTCATAAATTTAAAGTTTTTTGTGTACTTAACTTTCATATTTTAGAATAAACAAATAAAAAGCTAAGACCTGAAATCTCCAGAAACCTAACCCTAATCTTAGCCTGAAGCTAGTCTTATTTTACTCAGAATGACCCAAGCAGAGGTATAAACCTACCAATTAGCAAAAATTTAGTAATTGGCCAATACTTTGGCTCCCTTTTTTATTTTGGGATATGACACTACTGAACACCTGAGTACTATACAAACTCTAACCCTAACCTTAGTTTTAATCCTAATACTAGCCCTAACTCAGAATAAACCTGATATTTACTGACTAAAACTATCGATTTTCCAAAATTTAACAATATATCTATACTTTTATTTTTAGAAAAAAAAAAAAACAGAAAAACCAAACACCTGAAACTTCCACAATCCTAACCTTAACTCTAGCTTAGGGCTAATTATATCATAATGTTAAGCCTCATCCAAAATAGAAGTATAAACCTGTCAATTATCCCAAATTTAATCATCTCCCGATATTTCACTTTCCTTTTTATCTTGGAACACAACAATACTTACCACCTGAACACTATACAATACCTAACCCTAACACCAGCCTTAATCCTAATTCTAACCCTAACTCACAGTAAACCTGAACCTTACTGATGCCAAAACCTGCCAGTTTTACACAATTTAGTGAACTTTCCAAATTTTAATTTTGGAGAATGAACACAGAAAAAGGTAACACTTGAAACCTATACAAACATAACCATAACTCTAGACTGAAGCTAATTCTATCAAAATAAGAAGCCTGACCCAAGCAGATGCATAAATTTAGCAGTTAACCCAAATTTAACAATTACTCAATAATTCACTCCCCTTTTTATCTTTGATCACAACAATACATAATACCTAAACCCTACATAATCCACAACCCTAACCCTAGCACTATTCTTAATCTTAACCCTACCGTAAAGTAAACCTGACATTAACTGATGTCAAAAAAAAAAATCAAAACCAATTTTGATAAAATTAATGTTCTTTGCATCTTTAACATTCTTATTTTAGAATGAACACAGAAAAAACTACACCAGACCTGACCTGAACACTAGCCTAAGTCTGTCACTGTCACTGTCATCCTGTTGCTCATTAATTTGCTCAAGCGGGCACCAGTAACATCTCCATTGTAAGACTTGTTGTTACTGTTTTGGCATATTAAATACACCCTGGGTAGCTTGCCAGGCTCTGCTGTGCAGGCGAGATACTCTCAGTAGCTTGCCAGGCTCTCCGAGAGGGGCAGAGGAATCGAACCCAGGTCGGCCACGTGCGAGGCAAATATCCTACCTGTTGTGCTATCGCTCCAGCCCAGCCTAAGACTAATCCTATCATTTTATTCATCATGACCCAAGCAGAGGCATAAAACTACCAATTATCTCAATACCTCACTTCCCTTTTTATCTTGGAACATAACAATACCTAACACCTAAACCCTACACAATCCCTAACCCTAACTGTTGACCTAATCCTAACTCTAATTTATTGGAAGCCCTATCTTTAATGGTGCCCAAAACTCCCCATTTTTATTCTTAACTTCCATAGTCTAGAATGTTCACAGTAAAAGCTAACACCAGAAGCCTCCACAAACCCAGCCCTAACCCTAGCCTGAGGCTAATCCTATCATACTCAGCCTGACTCAAGGATGAATAAACCTATCAATTAACCCAAATTTAACAATCACCCAATACTTCATTTTCCTTTTTATCTTGGATCACAGAAATACTTAAATACCTAAATCCTACACAGTCCCTAACCCAAATGCTAGCCCTACTCCTAATTCTAACCCTAGCCTATAATAAACATGACCCTTCCTGATTCTCAACCAATTTTCCACAATTTAATAAACTTTTTATACTTTTATTTTTGATGAACACAGAAAAAGCTAATACCTAAAACCTCCGTAAACCTAACCCTTACCCTTATCCCAGGACAATCCAATCATAATATAAAGCCTGATTAAAGCAGAGGCATAAACCTCGCAATTAGCACAACTTTAACAATTATCTAATATTTTACTAGTTTTTTTTATTGGAACATAGCAATACTTTTCAACTAATCCCTACATCATCCCTAATCCTAATCCTAGCCTTAATCCTAACCCTAACGCATAGTAAAACTGACACTTACTGAAGTCCAAAATGACCATGCTTCTAAAAATTTAATAATATTCCACCTTACTTTCATTTTTCTCAATAAACACAGAAATTCTTTTTTATTTATTTATTTTGCTTTTTGGGTCACACCCGGCGATGCACAGGGGTTACTCCTAGCTCTGCGCTCAGGAATTACGCCTGGCAGTACTCAGGGGACCATATGGGATGCTGGGAATCCAACCCGGGTTGGCCACATTCAAGGCAAACACCCTACCCGCTGTGCTATTGCTCCAGCCCCAAACACAGAAATTCTAACACTTGAAATCTCTACAAATCTAACCTTAACCCTAGCCTGAGGCTACTCTTATCAAAATATAAAGCCTGACCCAAGCAGAAGAATAAACCTATCAATAAATCCAAAAGAACAGTCTCCCAATACTTCCCTTTTCATCTCTGAACACAGCAATACTTAATTTCCAAACCCTACATAATCCCTAAACTTCAGCCTAACCCTAATCCTAATTCATAGTAAACCTGACCTTTACTGATGCCCAAAATGACCAATTTTCAATTTTTAATATTTCTACACTTTGCTTCCATATTTGAGAAAGAACACTTGAAACCCCCACAAACCCAACCCTAACCCTAGCCTGAGGCTAAACCCTAGTTTCCATATTTTAGAAAATTTAAAACTTTTTTAGAAAATTTAAAACTCAGTCTTGAAAAAAGAACTAAACTTGAGAAATCATAGACCAATTTTCTGTTTCTATTTTTGTATTAGCAGCACTAAAATAGCCAGTCTTTTAATGTTTCCTGGCTCTTTACCACCATTTTACCTGATCCCTGGATTTGGTGCTATCATTTATAATAAAATAAGGGATGGGTAGAATCTGCATCCACCATCATCGAGGAATAAAAGCAATGAATTTCAGTCATATCCCCATTTTTTTTAACAGCTTCACTGTCTTTCAGTGTGGCATATATCACAGCACATTTCATGGGATCATTTGTTTCAGTGGGCTAGCTTATAAAACTTAAAAATATAAGATAATATTTTTTCAGTTTTCCTGTCATTTTTCAAGTTAACGTGGCAAACTGCCATGACCCTAGTTCAGGCCGTTATCATCTGAAGCCTGGACTACCGTGGCAGCCTCCTTAACTGACATACCTGCCTCTCATCCATCTTCTCCTCCCATCTCTCTCCGACACTGTTGCCAGATTAACCTTCTCAAAACACCTCTTTCATCATTTTACTCCTCCCTCCAATAGTTCCTCATTGCCTTATGGCCCAACTCCAAAACTCCTGTCTGAAAATTAAGTCTCCAATGTCTGGCCCCTCACTACCTTTTAAGCTCCTTCCACTCTCAACTTAGTTCCTGGATTTAAATTGCTTTAGTCTGCCATCACACCCCCAACCCCCACAATCTTTTCTATGTCTAGTTTTCTGTCTTGATCTGCATGTTTCTCTGTCACATGCTTGTTCCTGGTCTATACACTCAGACACTACCCATCTTTAAGAACTAAGTCAGGTGATCAATAGTGTACCATCAATACTCACCAATACTCACTTAACATTGGTTTTATTTTATTATTTAAAATATTTTATTGTTATTTATCCCTCTTGGAGAGCCCGGCAAGCTACCAAGAATATCTCGCCTGCACAGCAGAGCCTGGCAAGCTACTTGTGACATATTCGATATGCCAAAAACAGTAACAAGTCTCACGATGGCGACGTTACTGGTGCCCACTTGAATAAATCGATGAACAATGGGATGACAGTGTTATGACAGTGCTATTGTAGTTTATAATACTATAGAAGTCATCATTCCATAGTTGCAGAGCTGTTATACCAATCTCTCCACCACTATCCCATGGTTCTTTCTCTCTCCTGCAGTTTCCAGTTTCCAGTTCTATTGATCATGTCTCAGGGTGTGTTTAATATTAGCATTCATTTTTAAAGAATTCATTTATCTTTCAGTTATTTTTTACTAAATTATTTTACTACAAGTTCTCTTGCAGCTTTATTGAGATGTATATTGTAAAACTAAACTGAGAATAATATCAAGGCTTATCCATGTTATACAACATATCAGAATTACATTTCTTATGTCAGAATAATTTTCCATTGTATAGTTATGCCACATTTTGCTGATCCATTCATCCACTAGTGGACATTTGACTTGTTTCCAATTTTTTGTCTGCTATGAATAATGCTGATCATAAATATTCTCACACAGGTCTTTATGTGCATATATATTTTAGTGGCTCCTTGGTAGATTCAGATTGGGAGAGTGAGATTGGGTCGCATGGTAAATATATTTTTAACTTTTTACAAATTACAAATTACTGTACCATTTTACAGTGATCCACCAACATCCTCACTTATAATGACACTTATTATCAGCTTCTTTATTATGACCATAATGTGTTTATAAAGTGCTATCTCACTTTGCTTTTGATGTTCCTAATATGCTGTTCATTTTAACTATACTTTTGTCATTTTTGTCCTCATTTGATGTCAGTTTGTTGAAGTGAGGAACATCTTGCACGCCTTTTTTTTTCATAGCTCATAGCACCCTATCTCAAAATAGATGCATAACAATGAGTTTACTTGACTTTAAAATATCAAATTTTTGCGGTAGAAGAAATTGACATTGTTATTTTTTTTGACTCCTAAAACATATTATCACATCTAATTCCCATCCCTTTTAAAATAAGCATAAGGGAGAAAAAAACTCCGAGTTTAACCTGCCACCAAGTAGAAAGCCCTTTGTCCTCCATTTCTTCATATTTCCTAAGTTTGGTCTTTCTTTCATCAGTGTTCCACAAGTTGTGGAGAGGGCACCCAGACTCGAAGTGCTGTTTGTCAGAAGATGCTGAAAACTGGAGTCTCTGCTATTGTCAATTCCTCCTTGTGCCCTCCGCTGCCTTTCTCCTCATCCATCAGGCCCTGCATGCTGGCAACCTGTGCAAGTGAGTAGTAAAGCATCAAAGGGCTGGGGAGATGAACTCACATAGAAACAGTCATAGCAGTAGCCTTCCCTAAACCCAAGACCAGTGGGAGATTGTTGTGCAATAAAGAGCATTGGGAGGCAGCTGGCTGGAGAACTCAGCTGGAGATGGAAAAGGAATCTTAATTATACGTGGTCGAGCAGAATTCTCTTCTCCAGTGGAAAAAGAGTTTGCAGGAGGTAGAGCAAAGTTCACTTGCTGGCAATCAGAGATCTCGAAGCTAGAGGCAGCCTATTACTAATGAAGTCTCACACTATTCGCTTTGGGGTTTTAAACTACCCTAAACAGATTTGTTCTGTTTAATATTAGTCCCTGGGGTTGTAAGACTTCTGGGCTCCATTGCCTACCTAAGTTCTGGCCCTGGTGCTCTGCTGGATCCAAAGTGTAAATATTAAAATAGAGACACTCGTCTTCCCTTTGTCCTCTGCCTCTTTTTATAATGTCCACTTCTTTCCTTCCTTCTGTTTTAAGTTCTTGTAATGAGTAGCACTGCCTTTCCTTGGGCATGCCCCTCCACCTAGAACCCTGAATCTTAGCTTCCAGAGGCAGAAAGCACCAGCAGGGTGAGAGCAGGCTGACCGGCTGCGCCTCATTATCTGAGATTTTAGTGGTGGCAGTATCTTGATGGGCCACAGCTGGTAGCCAGTTCCTTCATTAAAATGAGAAGGTCCTGACCAGAATCAACTCTGTGACGCTTCCTTCTCTTCTTTCCTGTGGTCCTGATTTATTTTATTATTTAAAATATTTTATTGAAGTATCATAGTGTATAATACTATTGAAGTCATCATTCTACAGTTGTAGAGCTACTATTCCAATCCCTCCACCACTCTTCCATGGTTCTTTCTTCTCCCTCTCCCCCCACCCTCCTTCTCTCTCTCCTTTTCCCTCTCCCTCCACACGCTCTTCTTCTCCCTCCTGGTTAAGGCTGCATCTCACTGCTCCCACCGGCCTTTTCTTTCTTTCCAGGGCCGGGTCGCCCATCCACAAAGCACAGCCCCCACATTGCGGCCGTGAGGAGGGTCTACATCCAGACGCGCAGACAGAGGAAGCTGCATTTCGTCGTGGGGGGCTTCGCCTACCTGCTCCCCAAGACCTCGGTGGTGCTGCGCTGTCCCACGCGGCGCTTCCGCAAGCCGCTCATCACCTGGGAGAAAGACGGCCAGCACCTCATCAGCTCGGCTCACGTCACCGTGGCCCCGTTTGGCTACCTGAAGATCCACCGCCTCAAGCCCTCGGACGCGGGCATCTACACCTGCTCTGCAGGGCCGGCCCGGGAACAGTTCGTCATCAAGCTCATCGGCGGCAACCGCAAGCTCGTGGCCCGGCCCGTGAGCCCGCGGGGCGAGCACGAGGCCCCGTCGGGGCGCAAGGGGCACCCGAAGGAGGAGGCCCTGCAGCCTCACAAGCACCAGAACGCAATCTTCTCCAACGGCAGCAAGCCTGAGAAGCGCGGGCTCGCCGCCGATGCCGGGAACCGCTACGATGACCTGGTGTCCCGGCTGCTGGAGCAGGGGGGCTGGCCCGGGGAGCTCCTGGCGTCCTGGGAGGTGCAGGACTCCACGGAGAGGAACGCGTCCTCCGAGGAAGACCAGAACACGGAGCAGGCCTTGCTGCACCTGCCCTTCACCCTGGTGACGGAGCAGAAGCGCCTGGATGACATCCTGCGCAACCTGTCGCAGCAGCCGGAGGAGCTGCGCGACGTCTACAGCAAGCACCTGGTGGCCCAGCTGGCCCAGGACATCTTCCGCAGCCACCTCGAGCAACCGGACGTGCTCCTCAAGCCGTCGGAGCGGCGCGGGCCGCCCGTGCCCGTCCCCCCTCATAAGCTGGTGTCCGGCTTCAGCAGCGCCCTGCGCACCTTGGCCTCCGGGGAGGCGGCGGGCGGCGGGCGGCGGCCCCAGCGCAAACCCACCATCCTGCGCAAGATCTCCGCGGCCCAGCAGCTCTCGGCGTCGGAGGTGGTCACCCACCTCGGGCAGACGGTGGCCCTGGCCAGCGGCACCCTGAGTGTGCTTCTGCACTGCGAGGCCATCGGCAACCCGAGGCCCACCATTAGCTGGGCAAGGAACGGAGAAGCGGTTCAGTTCAGCGACAGGTGAGCCTGGTATCAAACACCCAAGTCCAGGAAGAGGGTGGGGATACAAGAAGCCACTTCCTGTCTGAGGCACTTTCTTCCTTCCAGATGTTTCCAAGGCTAGGGTGCTCAGCGATCTCTCATGCCTTACAACCCTCTCTCCCACCTTGACAAGGGGTGTAGCAAAGATGCCATCATTCTTTTTTTCCTCAAATGTATGCCCTTGTTTATCTAAGGTAATGTCTGTCCAGCCTAATACTTTTGGGAGCCCAAACATGAATGAGGTACTTACTTTCCAGATAGCTTTGAACGTTTGAAAAAAAAAAGGCATTCCAGGCCAAGGCATTATTGATTGCAATACGACATTGTGCGATGAACCATTGATAGATTCAACTCAAGGTCACTGTCTCCATGTGTGTGGTCCCTCTGGCTAGACTGTGTGAGTGGAGCCAGCACCTGCCGCTCCCTGGAGGTGAGCCTGTCCTCCATTGCTGCTGGACAGGACTATTTGTTCCAGATAACTTTTCTTCCCAGCTGGACCTGTGATTAATGACCCCAGTATCTCTTAAGTGTCTTCATTTTTATGTGTCATTACCAGGATGAAAGCATGTATGCCTGGTTTCTTTGGGCCATAGCCATTCATAATGTAAGAAATGGCACAAGAAGTAATAATCGCAATATTTTTTGGATGCTCTCTAGATGCCAAGTATTGTGCCCGGCTTTTTCTTTTTTAATTTGTCATAGAAAAGGTCATGTGTTTACAGTGGTGTTGGCTCTTAGGGTCCCATTGCACACATGTGTCATGCTTTTTATATGCATTCTCTCTTAATCTTTAAATTAGCCCTGACCTGAAAACAGCCTTGAAAGCTGGCATCAATTTATGTTCTCTGCCAGGCTAATGAGAGTGCAGTCTGTGCTTTGTGCCCCTGTGTTCTAAGAGTATCCCTAAGTGAGTACCTATTTCCCCTAAACGTTATAGAAGAAACAAGTCTAGTGACCTGCTAAAGAACAACCAAGCTATGTAACAAAAGTCAGATAGGAAAAGACTTGAAACATAAACTGGAGAGGAATATTTTGAGGCCCACCAGTCCAGATTCTTCATCTTTTTAATCTTTTCTGAATCCAAGTATTTATTAGCTATATCTTTTCATTAGATATACTTCTTTTTTTTTTTGATCTCAATTTTGTTTCAAATATCTCCATCTATGGGCTTTAAAATTCTGGAGAGAAACTACTAACAGTAGTTTAGCTGAGTAGAAGAAATTAAGAATAGTTTTTTTTTTTTACTTCTTTTTGCTTTTAATTTTTTTTAATTTATTTATTTTTAATTAGTGAATCACCGTGAGGGTACAGTTACAGATTTATACACTTTTGTGCTTATACTTCCCTCATACAAAGTTCGGGAACCCATCCCTTCACCAGTGCCCATTCTCCACCACCAGTAAACCCAGCATCCCTCCCACCCTCCCCAATCCCATCTCCCCCCCACCCCACCCTGCCACTGTGGCAGGGCATTCCCTTCTGTTCTCTCTCTCTATTTAGCTGCTATGGCCCGCAATAAAGGTGTTGAGTGGCCACTGTGCTCAGTCTCTAGCCCTCATTCAGCCCGCAACTCCCTTCCCCCACATGGCCTTCGATCATTAGATATACTTCTAAATACTATCATTCAGCGTATTGTCTCTAGATTGCTAGCTTTGGGTAATGAAACAAAGATGTATTGTCTTAAGGTGTTATGTCACATTTATTTATATGTAATTGCATTTGTTATTCTAAGCTTCACTCAACAATATTGATGTTATCCTCCAGTTTTACATAGAAAATTGAGGTGCAGTTGCTCAGCCAGTATCACACACTAGCCAAACCCAAGATTCAATATCAATTTTATGCGATTCCAAAGTGTGGTGACATGTATTCTTCTGAGACTTGGTGCACATGACTTTGTTCGTCCTTTCCAAAACTTTTGTGCTTTTAAACTGCCAGTATTGCCTCTTGATCTTTAAGACCAGATACATACTGAATCAATAGATTTCCCAGAAATAGTAAGTGTAGAGACACAGCACAGGACTTACGGTGCGTACTTATATGAAGCTGACCTGGGTTCAGCTCCCTGAGTCACATGGTTCCATAAGCATCACTGAATACAGTAGAGCACTTGGAGGCCCAAGTGCTTTGGAGCACCATATGTTTTATAAATTATGTACACTAAAATATTTAAATGATATCTTAATCTATAGGATACAATTAAAAGTCTCCCTCAGCTCTCCAATCCTATTCCCCTAGGGCTGTCACTTTCAATAATATGTTATACATCTTGTTAGAATTTTTATATAGACTACATCTATACAAGTATAAAGTATATTTTTAACCCAATCAAACATTATTTTTGATTTTTATACTGTTACATTGTCTTTTAACTCCTTTATAATTTTTAACATTTTGTAATTTCTTTTTAATTTTATTGAATCACTGTGAGATAGTTACAAGCTTTCATGTTTGGGTTACAATCACACCAACCCTCCACCAGTGCACATTTCCCACCACCAATATCCCTGGTATACCCCCCTTTTCCCACTCTCCCCCTGCCTCCGTGGCAGACAATATTCCCCATACTCCCTCACTACTTTTGGACATTATGGCTTGCAACACAGCTTTCAGGTTTAAGTCTCAGTCATACAGTGCTCTAACATCCATCCCTTCACCAGTGCACATATTCCAACACCAAGAATCACAGTATACCTCCCACCCCCACCTCCCCAGCCCTCCACCCCGCCTGTGTAACTGATAAATTTCATTTCACTTTCACTTTACTTTGATTGCACTCAATATTTCAACAAAAAACTCACTATTATTCTGAGAATGAAAAGATATGAGGTTGTGTGGCCACAATAGCGGCCGCAAGGTTTTAGATTTCTGTATTTTAGTATTTTAGTAACTAAGTCCAGAGAAATTTCTGCCCAAAAGATCTGTCAAGGGGCACAGCGGGTAGGGTGTTTGTTGCACCCAGCTGACTCAGGTTTGATTCCCAGCATCCCAGATGGTCTCCCAAGTACCGCCAGGAGTAATTCCTGAGTGCAAAGCCAGGAGTAACCACTGACCATCACTGGGTGTGACCCAAAAAGCCAAAAAAAAAACAAAAAACAAAAGATTTGTCAAGGCTAGAGTTAGAAAAAAAAATTCTCATTAGTGGAAAAAAACTGTAAAACTATTTTTTTCTCACTTGTTGTGCACTATATTTCTTTTTCCTCTTATTGTCTTTTGGGGCACATACAGTGATGCTCAGAAGTTATTCCTGGCTCTGCACTCAGGACTTACTCCTGAGATGGTGCTCAGGGGAACTCTTGGGATGCCAAGGATTGAACTTGAGTCAGTTTAATAAAAGGCAAACTCCACTGGCCAAGCAAGTGAAAACAGAGATAAATAAATGGGACTATCTCAAACTAAGAAGTTTCTGCACCTCAAAAGATACAGTGACCAAAGTACAAAGACAGCCTACAGAATGGGAAAGGATATTTACTCAATACCCATCCGATAAGGGGTTGAAGGGGTTGATATCAAGGATATAAAAGGCACTGGTTGAACTCCTCAAGAAAAAAACTGCCGACCCGATCAAAAAATGGGGTGATGAAATGAACAGAAAGTTCCCCAAAGAAGAAGAAATCCAAATGGCTGAGAGGCACATGAGAAAATGCTCGACATCACTATTTATCAGGGAGATGCAGATCAAAACAACAATGAGATATCATCTCACACCACAGAGACTGGCCCACATCCAAAAAAACAAAAGCAACCGGTGTTGGCGTGGACGTGGGGAGAAAGGGACTCTTGTTCACTGCTGGTGGGAATGCCGACTTGTTCAGCCCTTTTGGAAAACAATATGGACCATTCTCAAAAAATTAGAAATTGAGCTCCCATTTGACCCAGAAATACCACTCCTGGGAATATATCCCAGAGAAGCAAAAAGGTATAGTAGAAATGACATTTGCATTTCTATGTTCATTGCAGCACTGTTTACAATAGCCACAATCTGGAAAAAACCGGAGTGCCCAAAACCAGATGACTGGTTAAAGAAACTTTGGTACATCTACACAATGGAATACTAAGCAGCTGTTAGAAAAGATGAAGTCATGAAATTTGCATATAAGTGGATCAACATGGAAACTGTCATGTTGAGTGAAATGAGTCAGAAAGAAAGAGACAGACATAGAAAGATTGCACTCATATGTAGAATATAATGTAGCAGAGAGGTATGAGCTAGCAATGGTGCAACTTCGGGCAGAAATTTCTCTGGACTTAGTTACTAAAATACTAAAATACAGAAATCTAAAACCTTGCGGCCGCTATTGTGGCCACACGACCTCATATCTTTTCATTCTCAGCAATGGAAAACCAATTATCAAATGCTTCTTTTCCAGCAGGTCTGACTTTGGCGGGGGGGAATCTCCAAACAATAATAGTGAGGTTTTTTGTTGAAATATTGAATGTAATCAAAGTAAAGAGAAAGTAAAGTGAAATTTATCAGCTACACAGGCGGAGTGGGGGGCTGGGGGTGGGGGATGGGGAGGAGGTATACTGTAATTCTTGGTGTTGGAATATGTGCACTGGTGAAGGTATGGGTGTTTGAGCATTGTGTAACTGAGACTTAAGCCTGTAAGCTTTGTAACTTTCCACATGGTGACTCAGTAAAAAAAAGAAAAAACGGAAAAAAAGTGGTCACCAGGTAATTCCCTACCAAAACAATCTTAATTTTCTGTCCAATAATAATTATTATTTGGTCTTTTTCTTGCTACGTTTTGTGTCAATTGTTCTGTTCCACTCCATTAATTCAGTCATTATTTAGTATCTAATTGGTGCCAAGTACTATTCCCTGCATGGAGGATACTGCAGTAAAGGAAGTACCATCATGCACAGGCAGTCAACAAATAAATACATCATATGTCTGATGATGATTAATTCTGTAACTTAACTGTAGGATGACATTACTTTGTCCTTTCCCTCCCTGCCACAAGTAGCTTGTCCCGGTTTTACCCAGAGTTTAGGCTTACCCCAGTCACACCTATCAAGGTGTTCCCGAATCTCTCCCCATCCCTTTGTTTAGCTATAATCACTTCTCCATGCTCTCTTCCCCAAAAGAGTTAATCCGAGGTTTTCCCTTAATCTGACTCTGCTAATTTGCAAGGTCAGACCTTCCTAGGATACTGAATTTATATTATGTCAGTTAATATTGCCTTTCTCCTCTTCTTGTGCCTTTTGAATAATTTACTTTAAAGCTATGTCTGTTTTGTATAGACACAAGAAGACAGTATTATGTTTTTATAACTTGGGAATTAATTGGCCTCAAATATTATTCCCTCCCAGGCCTCTGCTTTCTCCACTTAAGCCTCAGTTGCCCTCAGTTCCTAGCACCCCAAAGTAGGGTCCCCGACGTGGGACGGGAAGGATCCAGGGCAAGCGGTGAGTTATGTGCTGCCCTGGCATCGAGATGGGCCTTGCCAAAGTGCCTAATTCTTAACTATAAGTTAAGAGCTTGATCATAGACAAATGCTGTCATGATCCAATAGTAATTATGAGACTGGGACCCTGCCAGGGATAGGAAAGACTCATCTGGCCTGAGCACTGTAGTCTGAGATTGAGATGGCCCCAGGAGAGTAATTCTATAAGCTTTAATGCATCTCTTATTGTGTCCATACAAAATAATTAATATTATGAATTCTTTTTTTTTTTTTTTTTTTTCAGGAGAATATTTATTTATTTATTTATTTTTAAGTCACCGTCAAATACTGATTAAACCACCATCCCTTCACCAGTGCACCTGTTCCACCACCAAGAACCCCAATACACCCCCCTCCCACCCCTCCCCCCATCTAAGTAGCTGATGATATTCCCATTATTCTCTCTATATATTGAGTACATTTCATATTTCCATACAGAACTCACTATTGTTCATTGGAAATTTTCCCCAACAATCAGGCCTGCTGAATAAGCATCATCTAATAATTTCTCTTCCTTGGCAAAGGTGAAGACTTTGAGTCCACGCGGCCGCAATCGCGGCCGCGCGGTTTTGGGTTTCTAATATTTTAGCTCAGTTCACAGTCAAAATGGATGGCTGCAAGAGTCTGCTCTGGTGCCAAAATGGGTTAGGAGACCTCAGGATCACAGTCAGTAGGCGGGAGGCTCTGCTTCTCGTGCCGCGGCTCTTGGTTCATCTCTGGGCGGAAGGCGCGCCGGGAACACCTCCCCTCCCAGGATCACCTACAGGCTACGTCACTAAAGAAAGTCCTACCTCCTGGTGTAGGGGTCTTAGAGGGTGGCTCTCACCGCATGGTTGCTGCCGCTGCCACCATTTTCGCTCAGAAAAATGGGGTGGAGAGGGAAAAAAATCCCTCCCCGGGCTGCACGAGGTTGTAGTTCAGTTCGCAGTCAAAATGCATGGCTCCAAGAATCTGCTCTGGTGCCAAAATGGGTCAGGAGACCTCAGGATCACAGTCAGTAGGCGGGAGGCTCTGCTTCTCGTGCCGCGGCTCTTGGTTCATCTCTGGGCGGAAGGCGCGCCGGGAACACCTCCCCTCCCAGGATCACCTACAGGCTACGTCACTAAAGGAAGTCCTACCTCCTGGTGTAGGGGTCTTAGAGGGTGGCTCTCACCGCGTGGCTGCTGCCGCTGCCGCCATTTTCGCTCAGAAAAATGGGGTGGAGAGGGAAAAATAATCCCTTCCCGGGCTGCACGAGGTTGTAGTTCAGTTCGCAGTCAAAATGCATGGCTGCAAGAGTCTGCTCTGGTGCCAAAATGGGTTAGGAGACCTCAGGATCACAGTCAGTAGGCGGGAGGCTCTGCTTCTCGTGCCGCGGCTCTTGGTTCATCTCTGGGCGGAAGGCGCGCCGGGAACACCTCCCCTCCCAGGATCACCTACAGGCTACGTCACTAAAGAAAGTCCTACCTCCTGGTGTAGGGGTCTTAGAGGGTGGCTCTCACCGCGTGGCTGCTGCCGCTGCCGCCATTTTCGCTCAGAAAAATGGGGTGGAGAGGGAAAAATAATCCCTTCCCGGGCTGCACGAGGTTGTAGTTCAGTTCGCAGTCAAAATGCATGGCTGCAAGAGTCTGCTCTGGTGCCAAAATGGGTTAGGAGACCTCAGGATCACAGTCAGTAGGCGGGAGGCTCTGCTTCTCGTGCCGCGGCTCTTGGTTCATCTCTGGGCGGAAGGCGCGCCGGGAACACCTCCCCTCCCAGGATCACCTACAGGCTACGTCACTAAAGAAAGTCCTACCTCCTGGTGTAGGGGTCTTAGAGGGTGGCTCTCACCGCGTGGCTGCTGCCGCTGCCGCCATTTTCGCTCAGAAAAATGGGGTGGAGAGGGAAAAAAAATCCCTTCCCGGGCTGCACGAGGTTGTAGTTCAGTTCGCAGTCAAAATGCATGGCTGCAAGAGTCTGCTCTGGTGCCAAAATGGGTTAGGAGACCTCAGGATCACAGTCAGTAGGCGGGAGGCTCTGCTTCTCGTGCCGCGGCTCTTGGTTCATCTCTGGGCGGAAGGCGCGCCGGGAACACCTCCCCTCCCAGGATCACCTACAGGCTACGTCACTAAAGAAAGTCCTACCTCCTGGTGTAGGGGTCTTAGAGGGTGGCTCTCACCGCGTGGCTGCTGCCGCTGCCGCCATTTTCGCTCAGAAAAATGGGGTGGAGAGGGAAAAATAATCCCTTCCCGGGCTGCACGAGGTTGTAGTTCAGTTCGCAGTCAAAATGCATGGCTGCAAGAGTCTGCTCTGGTGCCAAAATGGGTTAGGAGACCTCAGGATCACAGTCAGTAGGCGGGAGGCTCTGCTTCTCGTGCCGCGGCTCTTGGTTCATCTCTGGGCGGAAGGCGCGCCGGGAACACCTCCCCTCCCAGGATCACCTACAGGCTACGTCACTAAAGAAAGTCCTACCTCCTGGTGTAGGGGTCTTAGAGGGTGGCTCTCACCGCGTGGCTGCTGCCGCTGCCGCCATTTTCGCTCAGAAAAATGGGGTGGAGAGGGAAAAAAAATCCCTTCCCGGGCTGCACGAGGTTGTAGTTCAGTTCGCAGTCAAAATGCATGGCTGCAAGAGTCTGCTCTGGTGCCAAAATGGGTTAGGAGACCTCAGGATCACAGTCAGTAGGCGGGAGGCTCTGCTTCTCGTGCCGCGGCTCTTGGTTCATCTCTGGGCGGAAGGCGCGCCGGGAACACCTCCCCTCCCAGGATCACCTACAGGCTACGTCACTAAAGAAAGTCCTACCTCCTGGTGTAGGGGTCTTAGAGGGTGGCTCTCACCGCGTGGCTGCTGCCGCTGCCGCCATTTTCGCTCAGAAAAATGGGGTGGAGAGGGAAAAATAATCCCTTCCCGGGCTGCACGAGGTTGTAGTTCAGTTCGCAGTCAAAATGCATGGCTGCAAGAGTCTGCTCTGGTGCCAAAATGGGTTAGGAGACCTCAGGATCACAGTCAGTAGGCGGGAGGCTCTGCTTCTCGTGCCGCGGCTCTTGGTTCATCTCTGGGCGGAAGGCGCGCCGGGAACACCTCCCCTCCCAGGATCACCTACAGGCTACGTCACTAAAGAAAGTCCTACCTCCTGGTGTAGGGGTCTTAGAGGGTGGCTCTCACCGCGTGGCTGCTGCCGCTGCCGCCATTTTCGCTCAGAAAAATGGGGTGGAGAGGGAAAAATAATCCCTTCCCGGGCTGCACGAGGTTGTAGTTCAGTTCGCAGTCAAAATGCATGGCTGCAAGAGTCTGCTCTGGTGCCAAAATGGGTTAGGAGACCTCAGGATCACAGTCAGTAGGCGGGAGGCTCTGCTTCTCGTGCCGCGGCTCTTGGTTCATCTCTGGGCGGAAGGCGCGCCGGGAACACCTCCCCTCCCAGGATCACCTACAGGCTACGTCACTAAAGAAAGTCCTACCTCCTGGTGTAGGGGTCTTAGAGGGTGGCTCTCACCGCGTGGCTGCTGCCGCTGCCGCCATTTTCGCTCAGAAAAATGGGGTGGAGAGGGAAAAATAATCCCTTCCCGGGCTGCACGAGGTTGTAGTTCAGTTCGCAGTCAAAATGCATGGCTGCAAGAGTCTGCTCTGGTGCCAAAATGGGTTAGGAGACCTCAGGATCACAGTCAGTAGGCGGGAGGCTCTGCTTCTCGTGCCGCGGCTCTTGGTTCATCTCTGGGCGGAAGGCGCGCCGGGAACACCTCCCCTCCCAGGATCACCTACAGGCTACGTCACTAAAGAAAGTCCTACCTCCTGGTGTAGGGGTCTTAGAGGGTGGCTCTCACCGCGTGGCTGCTGCCGCTGCCGCCATTTTCGCTCAGAAAAATGGGGTGGAGAGGGAAAAATAATCCCTTCCCGGGCTGCACGAGGTTGTAGTTCAGTTCGCAGTCAAAATGCATGGCTGCAAGAGTCTGCTCAATATATTATGAATTCTTATATGTTTGCTGGCTGAGGAGAAGAGAAACACATTCATGGGACTCCGCCCTTGGGTGGATCCTCCTGCTGAAAGAGAATTAAGTCCTAGGAGAAGCATCCCCTAAGAAAAAGGAACCTTACCCTATTGATGGGGACCACACCTATGTGTATGCCCCAACCCCCTCATGCTGTGGAGATTTAACTAGGCTGTAAGAGTGGGTTGGGGGGCCAGATCCACGGGGGCAGATCCACGGGGAGAGATCCAGGAGAGCAGGAGAGAAGCGGAGGGAGAGAATGAAATAAACGGATCGAGCAACCAGTTTGGCCTTCTTCCTTTTTCCTTCCGTCGCCTGCCCTCGACTGACCGCACACACAGCGGTTCTGGGGCACCGGACACGGGCGGTGAGACAGAGCCGCCTAGAGAGCCCGCGAGTGCATGCGCCCCCTCGGCGAGCTTTAGTTTTTTACACTTAACTAGTCGGTTTGAAGAGATAAAGACCAAAGGGGAATTATCTTTTAGACAAAATGGCGAGGGAAGATATTTCAAATACATGTCCCTGAAGCACAAGTCGAAATCCAAGAAAAATGCATGAGAAAAGAGATTTGTTTCATTTCCCACTCTATTCAATGAAGAAGTGTTATATCTGGCAAATAATAGGTAGATAAATAGAAACTAGTAGAGAATAAATACACATAGCCATCTCATCACTTAAACACTATGTTTACTTCCAAACAAAGCTTTGAGCTTCATCAACAGAAATTAATCTTTCTCCACTTCAGTAGCTAACAGAGCATCTGGCTTGGAGTAAGACTGAGGGAGTTTGTGAAATAAAGAAGGAAGTAGGGATTGTGATGAACTAATCTGTTAAATACACTGAGGCACATGCTGGAAACTATTGCTTGAGAAACTGACATGTGCTTATAAGAATCAGGTGAATTCATTTCAACTATATATAATTTTCTTCATATATAGATGTGACACAGTCTTATCTGAATTGTTAGCAAATCTTTCATGAAATTAATTTCAAATCTAACTGTGGTATATTTAAAAGCCAAAAGAACAACAGACTTCTCTTGGTCACATTTTTCCCAGTTTGACCTATCTGCTGACACAGTCTCTTTAGAGTATACTCTTATACATTGCAAATTCCTATGAACCAACATTCAGCTGCATTTTGCAGACTTTCAGAAAGATGAATTTAGGTACTAAGCAAAAACAGACTAACTGAACTATAACACTGGACACTTCAGCACTTCTCTGTTTGAAAATAAATGAGTGTTTCTGAGCCATTACTGAGCCCAATAATGATGACAAACAATAAAAACCAACACAAAATAGGTCACCAGAAACCCATAGTGAATCAGTGTCAAATGCAGTTCCGTGTAGCCCACATACTCTATGCAGATATATTTACTTTCTTTTCTTAAACGGTACATGAAAAACTGCATAGATAACTAAGCCCCAGTCATATTTCTTACTGGTCAACTAAGTAAGATGGAAACAGTATGATGTGAAAGAGTAGACGTGGAAATCTCTAATTTTTGCCTACCATATGCTACTAGCTAGCATTAAAAAGATCTGTCAAGGGGCTGGAATGATCTGGGTCACCATGTGGAAAGTTACAAAGCTTACAGGCTTAAGTCTCAGTTACACAATGCTCAAACACCCATACCTTCACCAGTGCACATATTCCAACACCAAGAATTACAGTATACCTCCTCCCCATCCCCCACCCCCAGCCCCCCACTCCGCCTGTGTAGCTGATAAATTTCACTTTACTTTCTCTTTACTTTGATTACATTCAATATTTCAACAAAAAACCTCACTATTATTGTTTGGAGATTCCCCCCCGCCAAAGTCAGACCTGCTGGAAAAGAAGCATTTGATAATTGGTTTTCCATTGCTGAGAATGAAAAGATATGAGGTCGTGTGGCCACAATAGCGGCCGCAAGGTTTTAGATTTCTGTATTTTAGTATTTTAGTAACTAAGTCCAGAGAAATTTCTGCCCGAAGTTGCACCATTGCTAGCTCATACCTCTCTGCTACATTATATTCTACATATGAGTGCAATCTTTCTATGTCTGTCTCTTTCTTTCTGACTCATTTCACTCAACATGACAGTTTCCATGTTGATCCACTTATATGCAAATTTCATGACTTCATCTTTTCTAACAGCTGCTTAGTATTCCATTGTGTAGATGTACCAAAGTTTCTTTAACCAGTCATCTGGTTTTGGGCACTCCGGTTTTTTCCAGATTGTGGCTATTGTAAACAGTGCTGCAATGAACATAGAAATGCAAATGTCATTTCTACTATACCTTTTTGCTTCTCTGGGATATATTCCCAGGAGTGGTATTTCTGGGTCAAATGGGAGCTCAATTTCTAATTTTTTGAGAATGGTCCATATTGTTTTCCAAAAGGGCTGAACAAGTCGGCATTCCCACCAGCAGTGAACAAGAGTCCCTTTCTCCCCACGTCCACGCCAACACCGGTTGCTTTTGTTTTTTTGGATGTGGGCCAGTCTCTGTGGTGTGAGATGATATCTCATTGTTGTTTTGATCTGCATCTCCCTGATAAATAGTGATGTCGAGCATTTTCTCATGTGCCTCTCAGCCATTTGGATTTCTTCTTCTTTGGGGAACTTTCTGTTCATTTCATCACCCCATTTTTTGATCGGGTCGGCAGTTTTTTTCTTGAGGAGTTCAACCAGTGCCTTTTATATCCTTGATATCAACCCCTTCAACCCCTTATCGGATGGGTATTGAGTAAATATCCTTTCCCATTCTGTAGGCTGTCTTTGTACTTTGGTCACTGTATCTTTTGAGGTGCAGAAGCTTCTTAGTTTAAGGTAGTCCTATTTATCTCTGTTTTCACTTGCTTGGCCAATGGTGTCTGGTGACCACTTTAGATGGTAGCCTTAAGTCATCTGCAAGCCCACATGATGCAGGATTACACATATCCAAGGATATGATGTCAGAAGGAAAAACATTTCCAGACAAGGGAAAAGTACAAAACCCCAAAATTGAAAATGAGTTCACTGTGTGCAAGGAGGCCAAAATAAGTTCATTTGACTGGAGAATGGTAGGCAAAAGATACAGTTGCAACATTAGTGTAACCAAAACCCAAAGGAAACAGTTTAATTTTAGTTCTGCCTAGAACAGGGTTGTTTGAGGGGATATTAGGTTGTAGAGTGGAATCACCTAAGTGTCATTTCTACACACCCACACTAGCTACTTTGTCACAAGTAAATTTAAGGTTGTAGTGTGGAAGTTAGAGAAGGTGACTCAAAGGGTGTCCTTTGCAATGTTTCCTTCAATTCTACATATGTCTGATGAGCCTTGGATACTGTGATATGCACCATAAAGTAGAGAGTAATTAAGACCAGGTCTCTGCTCTTCAGAAACTAACAAATACTGAAATACTATTGTAGGATAACTTAGGCCCTACTTTTATCATTAACTCTAAGAGTTTAGAATATTTCTCCTTAAACTTACAAACTTAGGTACATAGAGAATGGGATTTAAAGTTCAATGAATATGATAAGTACCAAGAATTCCTCAGTCCCAAATTCTAACCTGCCCTAGAACCTTTTTACAGTAAGGCCACACATTTTGCATTTAACAAGCACCAAAGGTAATCCTGAGACCCTAAGTTCAAGGACCACCTGTAAGTATTGAGACAGATAAAAGGGAGGAAAGTAAACCCTAGAGTGTAATCACACACATACTGTTAGTTCTGATTAGAGATGCAAACAGAACTGCTAAAATGGCATGTAGGAATTCCAAGAACTCTGCTGTTCCCCTGCCTCCCTCCTCACCCCCTACTAACTTTCATACTTTCATGTGAGTTGGAATTAGTTCATAGGAGCTTTGGATTTGAGAAAGATCAGTTCTTTCTTATTCCATGAAAATAAGAGGGCCTGTGTGCAAAGGAAGCAAGCAGGTCTGAGTTAATAAATATCAGATCTGCCAGTTTTTTGGAAAAGTCCTGAGCTGACTGAGTTAAAATAATCCAAAGAGGTCGCCTGTTTTAGCCTAGAAATAAAGAATCCATACTGGACTCCACAGTACAGCCTTCCCTAGAGGGTGAGCTAGAAAGTGTTTTTCACAGAGCTGTGTGCCAGCTGATTTAGAAAACATAAGAGTGGCTTGTTTTCTCTTTGCTTTTATTGCTTAATCCTTGAAGTGCAAATAGATCTGCAATTGGCTGATTTCATCATATTGCTGTCTTGCAAAGTCCATCAGAAAAGATGATGTTCTCACTTAATGAACCTAGTACATTAATGATATCTGAGTGTCTTGAAAATATGAATAAAACTACCAAAATATCCAGCTTATGGAGAGTCCACTAAAATTTTGCATATTGAATACTATTCAGAGTATCCAACAGTTATTTACTGTGGCTTCTTAAATCCTACCAAATATTACTCAGTTTACTATAGAATTTTAGAACTGTACAATTTCTAATTTGAGTCATATAATTGGCTTCTAAATGCCACCCAGTACTCTAAGACAGCATGCAGCAGACACTTCTCTTGGGAGGGTAAAAAGAAACCTTATTTCTTGCTTGTTCAAAAAAGAATAGAGTTATCTCTCGAAATATTTCTTAATCTGGTGTGTCAGCAATATTCTTTTTTTTTAATTAGTGAGTCACAGTGAGGGTACAGTTTCAGATTCAAACATTTTGTGCTTGTTTTTCCCTCATGCAGTATTCGGGAGCCCATCCCTCCACCAGTGTCCATTCTCCACCACCAATGAACCCTGTATCCCTCCCACTCCCCAGTCCCATCCCCCCAACCCCACCCACCTCTGTGGCAGGGCATTCCAATTTGTTGTCTCTCTCTCCTTTTGGGTGTTGTAGTCTGCAATAGGGGTATTGAGTGGCCATCATGTTCGGTCACTAGTCCACTTTCAGCGTGCATTTCCCTTACCATGTGGGATCTCCACTCACAATTTACTTAGTGTTCCCTTCTCCATTTGGTATGACTTTCCCCCAGCATGTGAGGCCAAGTTCCAAGCTATGGAGTCAACATCCTGGTATTGTATACTACTATTCTTGGGTATTAGTCTCCTACTCTGTTATTTTATATTCCACAGATGAGTGCAATCCTTCTATGTCTATCCCTCTCTTTCTTACTGATTTCACTTAGCATGATACTTTCCATGTTGATCCACTTATATGCAAAGTTCGTGATTCATCATTTCTAACAGCTGCATAGTATTCCATTGCATAGATGTACCAGTGTTTCTTTAACCAGTCATCTGTTCTCGGGCACTCGGGTTTTCTCCAGGTTCGGGCTATTGTAAAAAGTGCCGCAATGAACATATAAGTGCAGATGTCATTTCAACTATACTTTTTTGTTTCCCCAGGGTATATTCCCAGAAGTGGTATAGCTGTATCAAATGGAAACTCAATTTCTGATTTTTTGAGAAGCGTCCATATTGTTTTCCAAAGGGGCTGGACCAGTCGGCATTACCACCAGCAGTGCAAGAGGGTCCCTTTTTCCCCACATCCTCTCCAACAGCGGTTGCTTTTGTTCTTTAGGATGTGTGCCATTCTCTGTGGTGTGAGGTGGTATCTCATGGTTGTTTTTTTTTTTTTTTGCTTTTTGGGTCACACCCAGCGATGCTCAGGGGTTACTCCTGGCTTTGCACTCAGGAATTACTCCTGGCAGTGCTTGGGGGACCATATGGGATGCCGGGGATCGAACCCGGGTCGGCCGCGTGCAAGGCAAACGCCCTACCCGCTGTGCTATCGCTCCGGCCCCTCTCATGGTTGTTTTGATCTGCATCTCCCTGATGATTAGTGATGCAGAGCATGTTTTCATGTATCTTTTAGCCATTCATATTTCTTCCTTGGAAAAGTTTCTGTTCATATCTTCACCCCATTTTCTGATGGGGCTGAATGTTTTCTTCTTATAGAGTTCAACCAGTGCCTTATATACCCTTGATATCAACCCCTTATCAGCTGAGTATTGGGTGAATATCCTTTCCCATTCTGTAGATTGCCTTTGTATTCGGGTCACTGTCTCTTTTGCGGTGCAGAAGCTTCTTAGTTTAATATAGTCCCATTTGTTGATCTCTGTTTCTACTAGATTGCTTAGTTCCATGTCATCTTTGAAGATACCTTTAGCTTCAATATAGTGAAGGATTTTGCCGACCTTGTCTTCGATCTACCTTATGGGTTGTGTTCTAATGTTGAGGTCTTTAATCCATTTTGATCTGATTTTTGTGCATGGTGTCAGGTCGAGGTCTAAGCCCATTCTTTTGCATGTATTGTTCAGTTATGCCAGCACCATTTGTTGAAGAGGCTTTCCTTGCTCCATTTCACTTTTCTTGCCCCCTTATCAAATATTAAATGATCATACATTTGGGGTTGTGTGTAGGGATATTCTACTCTGTTCCATTGGTCTGCGGCTCTGCCTTTGTTCCAGTATCATGCTGTTTTAATTGTTACCGCTTTATAGTAAAGTTTAAGGTTGGGGAGGGTGATGCCTCCCATCATCTTTTTCCCAAGAATTGTTTTAGCTATCTGTGGGCATTTATTGTCCCATATGAATTTCAGGATTGCTTGATCCATTTCTTTGAAGAATGTCATGAGTATCCTTATAGGGATCGCATTGAATCTGTATAGTGGTTTGGGGAGTATTGCCATTTTGACAATGTTGATTCTCCCTATCCAAGAGCAGGGGATATGTATCCATTTCCTCATGTCCTCTTTTATTTCATGGAGTAGCATTTTATAGTTTTCTTTTAGAGGTCCTTTACTTCTTTAGTTAAGCTGATTCCGAGGTATTTGATTTTCTGGGGCACGATTGTGAATGGGATTGCTTTTTTCATGTCCCTTTCCTCTGTCTCATTGTTTGCATATAGGAAGGCCATGGATTTTTGGGTATTGATTTTTTAGCCTGCGACTTTACTGTGCAGGTCATTTGTTTCTAAGAGTTTCTTAGTAGAGGTTTTAGGCTTCTCTAGATATAATATCATATCATCTGCGAATAGTGAGAGTTTGACTTCTTCCTTTCCTATCTGAATGCCCTTAATATCTTTTTCTTGCATAATGGCTATTGCTAGTACTTCCAGTACTATATTGATGAGAAGTGGTGAGAGTGGTCATCCTTGTCTCGTCCCCAATCTTAGAGGAAAGGCCCTTAGTTTTTCCCTATTGATGATAATGCTTGCCATAGGTTCGTGGTAGATGGCTTTGACTTTCTTGAGGAAAGTTCCGCTAAAACCCATTTTGGTGAGAGTTTTCATCATGAATGCATGTTGGATCTTGTCAAATGCTTTCTCTGCATCTATTGATATGATCATATATTCTTTACTTTTGTTGATATGATGGATTATGTTGATTGATTTCCGAATGTTAAACCATCCTTGCATCCCCGGTATGAATCCCACTTGATCATGGTATATAATCTTTTTGATGAGTTGTTCGATTCTATTTGCTAGTATTTTGTTGAGGATCTTTGCATCGGTGTTCATCAGGGATATTGGTCTATAGTTTTCTTTGTTAGTGGTATCTTTGTTTGCTTTTTGGTATTAGGGAGATATGTGCCTCATAAAAACTGTTCTGGAGGGGTCCTGTCTTTTCAATTTCATGGAAAAGCTTGAGGAGAACTGGTAACAAGTCTTCTTTAAATGTTTGGATGAATTCGCCAGTGAATCTGTCTGGACCTGAGCTTTTGTTTTTGGGGAGACTTTTGATTACAGTTTTGATTTCCTTGATATTTATGGGCCTATTCAGGTACTTCAAGTCTTCTTGGTTCAGTCGGGTGATTGTAGGAATCAAGGAATTCGTCCATTTCTTTTAGGTTCTCTTGTTTTGTGGCATACAGACTTTCAAAGTAGTCTCTGATGATCTTTTGAATCTCCTGGGTTTCTGTTGTGATGTCCCCCTTTTCATTTCTGATTCGGTTTATTGGGATTTTCTCTCTCTCTCTCTCTTTCTTTGTGAGTCTTGCTTGCGGTTTATTAATCTTACTTATTTTCTCGAAGAACCAGCTCTTTGTTTCATTGATCTTTCGGATTGTTTTTTGGGTTTCCATGTCATTAATTTCTGCTCTAAGTTTTATTATTTCTTTCCTTCAATCTGGTTTGGGTTCCTTTTGCTGGTCCTCTTCTAAGATATTGAGCTGCGAAGTCAAGCTATCCATATAGGCCCTTTCTTCCTTCCTTAGGAAAGCTTGCAGAGCTATAAATTTTCCCCTTAACACAGCTTTAGCTGCATCCCATAGGTTCTGGTAGCTTGTGTCTTCATTCTCATTTGTTTCGAGGTATTTTTTGATTTCTTCCTTGATTTCCTTCATGACCCACTCATTGTTCAACAGTGAGTTGTTTAATTTCCAGGTGTTTGATTTGGCTCTCTGTGTCTGTGTGTGATTAACTTCCATCTTCAGTGCATCATGGTCTGAAAAGACAGTTGATACAATTTCTATCTTCCCGATTCTATTAAGGTATAATTTATGGCCCAGAATGTGGTCTATATTGGAAAACGTTCCATGTGCACTGGAAAAGAATGTTTATTCTTTCTTTTGAGGGTGTATAGCCCTGTATAGGTCTATTAGCCTGTCTCTTCCATTTCTTCCTTCAGAGCCATTGTTTCCTTGCTGAGTGTTGTTCTTGTCGACCTGTCCAGAGGTGATAAGGCAGTGTTGAAGTCTCCAACTACTATCATGGTGCTAGTTATTCCCCCTTAAATTCTGTTAGGAGTTCTTTTAAGTATTTTGCTTCATTAGGTGCATATATGTTTAAGAGTGTGATTTCTTCCTGTTGTACATATCCTTTGATGTATAGAAAATGGCCTTTGCTGTCTCTTCTGATCTTTTTCAGCCTGAAATTTATGTTGTCGGATACTAGTATGGCCACCCCAGCTTTTTTGAGGGAGTTGTTTATGTCAGCAATATTCTTCACAGGCTAAGAAATTCCTCCTAAATGTACTTCTTGCTGCTTTATTAATCACACAAACTTGGTTTGCTTCTTAGTAGTTTGTCATTTCTCAGTAAGCCTTTGTAGAAGATTTCCCTTTCTCTACCCACCTCTGGAAGAGTCTCATTCTACATTCATTGCTGATTCTGTCCCTGTACCAACCTCCTGTACGTTAATGAGTCAAACAAATCTCTCTTCTTTGTTGGGGGAGGGAGGGTTGAGGGCCATACCTAGTGGTGCCCAGGTCGTCAATTTAGCTCTGTACTCAAGTGTCATTTTTGGTGGGGCTTGGGGAATCATATGGGGTACCGGGGATTGAAGCCAGGTTGGCTGTGAACAAGGCTGCTGTATTATCTCTGGTCCCAACTCTCTCTCCTTAGTCATACATACAATATCCTTCTGGATATACTCACACAGATTTCACAAGTCCAGTCACATTCTATCTCTAGACCTAAACTGTTGAACCCCTAGCTTGTAAAGTGTGCCCTATTTATCCATCTTCTCAAGTCAAAGTATTCCTGGACAGTTCTAGCTCCTCAATGGTTCTCTGATGCTCCACTTTGCTGTTTTCATTATCTCAATTTTGGTTTGCCGCTGCTAACAGACTTCAGTAGCCTCTGAGATCTGTGTCTGTTGTCTTTAGACTATATATAGGTTGGCAGATTACAACTAGTGGATTTTACATTGTTTAAAGGGTATTAAGAAAGACTTATAAAGGGTTATTTATATATATATATATATATATATATATTTTAAAAGCTATTGAAATTGAGCCCAGAGTTATTAGATTAACTTGCTCCATATCTCTGGTGAATTTCAACCAAGGCTACTCAAAGGCTTATTAAAAATAATGACCTTTCTATTCTTATAATGGATTGAACACAAACGAATCAAACAAATACACAATAGAGACCTTAGATTGTCCTTGAATCCTAAAGTACTTACTATCTGTCCCTTTACAGAGTTTGCTGATACCTGCTCTAGGTCACATGACATGCCACTGTCAGAGTAACTTTCTAGCACACCTGTTCATTCTGCTCCCAGCTTAATTCGTTTTTCTTTTAATCTTTTTTGGATTTGGGGCCACACTCAGAAATACTCAGGGATCACTCTTGGAAGGTTTGGGGAACCTTATGGGGTGCTAGGGATCAAACCTGCATCAGCTGCATACAAGACAAACAGAAGATCAGTTTTATCTGCTTCAATCCTTAAAATTCTTTGAATAGCTTGTTATTTCATAATGATAAGTTTCAAATGCCTTGACATGATACACAATGCATTTCTATCATTTGGCATTTGCTTGTCTCTCCCATTTCAACTCTTACTATAATCCTTCCTCATCTCACTGAGCTGTGCCCTTCAGCAACACCCAGTTATTTCTGGAGCCTTCTGACTCATTCTGTCTGCATAATATGACCATTGTTTACAGGATGAGAATAGCACAAGACTAGTTGAGATGATTCCCTCTACTACTCACCCACATAGTGCCCTGTGTGTAATACCTCAATTTTTAAATAATTTATTTATTTTTAATTAGTGAATCACCGTGAGGGTACAGTTACAGATTTATACATTTTTGTGCTCATGTTTCCCCCATAACAAAGTTCGAGAACCCATCCCTTCACCAGTGCTCATTCTCTACCACCGTAAACCCAGCATTCCTCCCACCCTCCCCAGTCCCATCTCCCCCCACCCCACACTGCCACTATGGCAGGGTATTCCCTTTTGTTCTCTCTTTCTGATTAGGTGTTGTGGTTTGCAATAAAGGTGTTGTGTGGCCATTGTGTTCAGTCTCTAGTCTACATTCGGCATGCATCACCCTTGCCCCGCATGACCTCCAACCACATTTTACATGGTGTTCCCTTCTCTGAGTTGCCCAGAATGAGAGACCAGCCTCCAAGCCATGGAGTCAACCTCCTGGTACTTATTTCTACTATTCTTGGGTGTTAGACTCCTAGTCTATTATTCTATATTCCACAGATGAGTGCAATCTTTCTATATCTGTCTCTCTCTTTCTGACTCATTTCACTTAGCATGATACTTTCCATGCTGATCCACTTATATGCAAACTTCATGACCTTATTTTTTCTAACAGCTGCATAGTATTCCATTGTATAGATGTACCAAAGTTTCTTCAAACAGTCATCTGTCCTAGGGCACTCAGGTTTTTTCCAGATTCTGGCTATTATAAACAGTGCTACAATGAACATATAAGTGCAGATGTCATTTCGACTATACTTTTTTGCTCCTCTGAGATATATTTCCAGCAGTGGTATTGCTGGGTCAAATGGGAGCTCAACCTCTAGTTTTTGAGAATCGTCCATATTGTTTTCCAAAAGGGCTGAACTAGTCGGCATTCCCACCAGCAGTGTAGAAGGGTTCCTTTCTTCCCACATCCTCTCCAACAGTGGTTGCTTTTGTTCTTTTGGATGTGAGCTAGTCTCTGTGGTGTGAGGTGGTATCTCGTTGTTGTTTTGATCTGCATCTCTCTGATGATTAGTGATGTAGAGCACTTTTTCATGTGCCTTTTGGCCATTCGTATCTCTTCCTTGGTAAAGTTTCTGTTCATTTCTTCGCCCCATTTTTTGATGGGGTTGGATGCTTTCTTCTTTTTTTTTAATTCTTTTATTAAGTCACCATGTGGAAAGTTACAAAGCGTTCAAGTTAAAGTCTCAGTTATACAATGCTCAAACACCCATCCCTTCACCAGTGCACATATTCCACCACCAAGAATCACGAGGATGCTTTCTTCTTGTAGAGTTCAACCAGTGCTTTATATACCATTGATATAAACCCCTTATCTGATGGGTATTGTGTAAATATCCTTTCCCATTCTGTAGATAGTCTTTGTATTCTGATCACTGTATCTTTTGCGGTGCAGAAGCTTTTTAGTTTAATGTAGTCCCATTTGTTGATCTCTGTTTCCACTTGGTTGGCCAGTTGCATGTCATCTTTGAAGATACCTTTATCTTCAATATCGTGGAGGGTTTTGCCGACCTTGTCTTCAATGTACTTTATGGTTTGTGGTCTGATGTTGACGTCTCTAATCCATTTTGTTCTGACTTTTGTGCATGGTGTCATAATGCCTCAATTTTTATGTATTAGATTTAACTATTTTCCTTTTGTTAATTTCTTTAAATGAAGTAAAATATTTATGCCAGTGTATATGTTTCAGGCTTTTTAACACCACCTCAAAAATTATTCCATAATACCCACCACCAAAGAGCAGAAATACTTCTACCATTTTCTGTTAAATCCTCCTGGAGATGGAAGATGCATTTTTCCTTTGAGCCCCCTAACCCCTCTGCTCTTGCAATCTCAGTTCTGTAGTTCAAATCCAAGGTTTGGCGTGGATTGGTTCTGTCTGTTTCTTTGTTTTGCTTCCTAATACCTCAAGTAGAATAAAATCATCTGCTGTTTTCTTCTTATTCTGACTTATTTCATTTGGCATACCATCTCCAGCTACATGATTTTACAACAAGGCAAGGTTTTATTCTTTCTCATGACTGAATAGTTTTCCATTTTGTTTTATAGCTACAATATCTTTTTTATAGCAGCCATTTCACAATGGTTTTCTATAGTGATAGGGGTCATCAAGTCCACACCTGTTGTAAACCAAATCTTCTTTATTTATTCTCTGTCCTTGAACGTAGGTTATTTCCATATTGTTATATTGTGAATAGCATTGCAAGAATGATAACAATGTGTTCACCGCTGAGATGTGATCCTGGGGGCCACACGTGTGTGGCCTCTCTGCAGCTGCACAAGCATGACACCAGAGGCCAGCTAAACTACTTTTGGTATGGGCAGCTCCTTGCAGAATGTCTCTAGACTGAGAACTAAGCCGCGGCCCCATGCCTGCCCAGGAGGGGAAAGGTATTTCTCTCGCCTTTTTCCTTGCCAGGGGTGAAGGGCGTGGTGGCTGCCATATTATGAGGACCACAGATGAGAGTTACAAGCCTGCAATGATCCAATATCTGGAAGAAATTTCCCTGGACTTAGTTGCTAAAATACAGAAATCCTAAACTCCAAGGCCGCGATAGACCTCATATCTCTTCACAACAGGTCTGACTCTAATGGGGAACTGCTAACAATAATAGTGAGGTTTTTGTTGAAATATTGAATGTAACCAAAGTAAAGAGAAAGTAAAGTGAAATTTATCATTGGGGGGTGGGGTGGGATGGGAGGTATACTAGGTTTTTGGTGTTTTGTTTTCTTTTTTTTTTTGGTGGTGGTGGAATATGGGCACTGGTGAAGGGATGGTTGTTTCAGCATTGTATAACAGACTTAAACCTGAAATAATTGTAATTTTCCACATGGTGATTCAATAAAATAAAAACAATTTTAAAAATAAAAGAATACTTGAGAGAAATTTTTAAAAAAAGAATGATAACAATGTGTATATCCTTATGAAACAGCATTTTCCTATTCTTCAAGTAGGTTCCTTATAGTAGAACTAAGGGATCATCTGGTGTATCTATTTTTAGCATACTGCAAACCCTCCATACTGATTCCAAAAAAATCTGAACCTACATATTGGCTTCTAAGAAATCTGGTAGCTTACATTACTACCAACAATGTGTGTGGATTCATTTTTCTCCGTAGCATCAACAACACTTGTTTCTGGTCTTAGTGATAGGCCATTTTCACAGGAATGAAGCAATACTTCTATGCCTTCCCCTAATAATCAATAATAATGAGATTATTGATGAAAACATAATTTTCATATGGTTTCTGGCCATCTTTATGTTGAATTTGAAGAAGAACCTATTCTACCAATATTTCTGGAATTGGTTTTAGCTTTAAGAGTTTTTTAGATACCTGCAATAACTATGGTATGCAAATATTGATTTATTTATTTTTATTGAATTACCATGAGAAAAGTTACAAAGCTTTCAGGTTTAAATCTCAGTCATACAATGATCAAACACCCATCCCTTCACCAGTGCACATATTCCACCTAGTATACCTCCCATCCCACCTACCCACCCCCAACGGTGTGGCTGATGATTTTCACTTTACTCTCTCTTTCCTTTGATTACATTTAATATTTCGACAGAAAACTCACTATTATTATTTGGAATGTTCCTTCAACGGGTATGCAAGTATTTTGTCTCATTTCATGAGTTATCTTTTTGTTTTACTGATATTTTTCTGCTATACAAAATATTTTATTTGGTTTTGCTTGGAGGCCATTCCTGGTGGTTCTCAAAGCTTACTCCTGGCTCTGTGTTCAAGGATCACTCTTGGCAGTATATAGTGGACTATATTTGATGTCAGGATTAAACCAGGAGTAGCTACATGCAAAGCATATACTAACTCTCCACCCCTTTGTAGAAGGCTTTTTGTTTGAAGGAGTCCCAGTTGTTTATTTTGTTTCCCTTGCTGTTAGAATCATCACCAAAGAAATTGCTGAAGCCAATATATAACGGAGTGCTTACTATGGTTTATATGTATGCAATATTTGCTTCACCCTCAGGCTACTGGTGTGGTGAGTCTCACAGCATCCTGGGACCATAGGCACAGAAGGCTCTGTATAAGGCTGGGGCACTATATAGTCAGGCCTTCCTCCTACTTCTCTTGCAAGACTCACAGTGCTCTTGGGGGCCTGTCAAGAAGCAATAACTGGCAGGGTAGCCAACAGGACCCACCTTGCTTTGGAAGTTCTACAGTGTGTGCTCATGGTTATGGTACAGATTGTTTTCCAGACCCTTTTGATTATTATCTCTGCAATGATCTAGTTAGTAGATGTATTCCCAGGGATGGTTTGAAATCTGATTAAGGACTTACTCTCAGGGCCAAGTAGTATGGAAAGCAGATTTTAATATGGTTCCTCATGGTGTTATCAGCAGGATTGGAATAGTGGCCAAGATGGCACCTCTATGACACCAGTCTACTCCCCAGAGTAACCTGTCTCCCAGGAAATGCTCCCAGTATAGTATCTGGGATAGCTTTTTTAAAGAATTGAGTCACCATGATATACGCAGTTACAAAGCTGTTCATGATCTGGTTTCAGTTATACAGTGTTAGAATACCCATCCTTCCACCAGTGTGCATTTCCCACCACCAATGTCCCAGTTTCCCTCCTGCCACCCTCCACCCACAGCCTACCTCTATGGCAAGCACTTTTCTACTTTTTTTTATTTTCTCTCTTTCTCTCCCTCCTTTTGATCATCATGGTTTGTTGTATAGATACTGAGAGATTATTTGTGTTTGTTCCTTTACATACTTTTAGCACACAGTTCTTATCCACGGCGATCATTTCAAACAATCATTTCCATAGTGATTACTTCTCTATCCCAACTGCCTTCTCCCCCAGTGGCACCTGAGGCAGGCTTCCAACTGTGGATCAATCTTCTGGACTGGAATACAATTGTGAATCAGATAAAATATTACTGCTTTGAGTCCCGGAGCAAGAAAATCTGCGTGCTTATTATGAACTGTTTCTTAGTCTCTTTTCCCTCAGCTTTACTATGTTCCCTTCCCTCTAATCTTCAAGAGATTCAGAAATTCAAAGGGTTCCTTTCCACTATGCTGGATAATGTACAAACTTTTCCCTGCACCCCAGGGCAAAGTTATGCATTTTAGTGATCTATTCTCAGTTGTTGCCTTATTACTTCCAGTGCAGTTTTCTTCCTTAATGAGAGCATTGCCCTGATATTATTCTCCACCTGGCTGATGTCTTTTTAATCCCTTGCTGAGAAAGCTCCAGTTATCCACACTGCAGGTCTTCTCCTGTGTATGTTAATCCTCATTTTGATATAGATTAGCTATGATTGTGTGAATAGGTAAACTCAAATTCTCCCTATTCTTCCTTCCTGGACTCCCTTGTAACTTTTCCTATATTGCGTTTGGGTTACAATAATCTTTGTTAAATTTGGATGTTTAAGAGAGTTTCTCATTTTTCTCTACAATTCCAAGAACATTTTAGATACTCCTTAACAGATGATAAACTGGTGAATGGAGGAATGATGGATTCTGGTGATTAGGAGAGAGGTTTCCTAGTTGCTGAAGACAACCATCTGCGTGGCCTTGCATAATCTGAATTTCAGTCTCTATTATGCATCTATGGCAGAGTTCCCAAATCATATCTGTTCCCAACTAAATATCTCTACCTTGTCCACATGTTCTTCACTAGAGAAATTCCAGGAAATCCCAAGACTCTGTGGCACACACTGTACAATTAGAAAAGTATCGCTGTACATTTAGTACTTTAAGGCATTTTATCACTTACGTCTAGGTCAATGGAGAAACCATTCTCACCAACATTTACTAAGTAACTGCTGAGCTAAGCATATTTTAAGTGTTTTATATGTGTTCATTTACTGTTGCCTTAACCCTGTTAGGTTACCTATTCAGTTTTTAGATTGTTGAAATTTGAGGTCAGAAGTGTTAACTTGCTCAACTTGCTCAGAACCTCAAACTACTTAAGAAGTAAAACTGGGATTTGGAACCAAGTTATTTTGGCTCCAAGAACATTTTTTTATTCAGTTGAGTAGAAGTACTTATTATTTTTAAAAGAAGCCTTGGGGTCAACCAGACTCTAACTTCTAAAGCTATGGGTTTCAACCCCATATGGTCCTGTAATTAAATGTGGGGGTTAAAAAGATGGCAATAGAAAATTGTTTCTGAAGGGCACAATGACCAAAAATTAATTCTGAATCTTCCATATTATGAATCTGAGGTGTTACTGGCAGCACTCATTCATGTGGTGTTTCTTGGGAGAAAGGGGATCATGAGTGGAAAAAGTTGAAGAAGCCCTGTGTTAGACTAGTATAAATTAATGTTCAATCCTCTAGCTCCCTATTTAGATGGTTTTCATTTTATTTTGGCTTATCTGCTTTAGAAAGATTATTTCCTTCTATTGGTCATTCTACCTTTACATATACATACCCAGCTATAAATATTCACCATGCTAGGCACATAATAGGTACTCAGTAAACATCATAATTGTTACATCTGTATTTTCATCTCTTATTTTGTATGTTTACAGCACTGATGGTCTGTGCATGTGTGTGTTTAGAGACCCAGACCACAAACAAGAGGAAGCTAAAACTATTTCTTTCTTTTCAGTTATTCTCTGTAAATACTGAATACTTATTGGCCATCTATTCTTCACCACATTTTTTTTTCTAAAATTCAGTCAAAAGTGACTCTGATCTTGCATTTGGATAAAATGCTGAAAATAACTCTTACCCCTCTATCTAATACAAAAAGTTTATGTCATAGGGATAAATAATTTTGCAATCTAACTTCTTGAGAGTCCAACTCTAGAAACAGTATCTCTATCTGTAATGGAGTCATCTCTTCATTACAGAAAAGTTTGAATCTTCCTAATTGGTCTTTGAAGTCACTGTTACTATCATCCCATTGCTCATCGATTTGTCCAAGCGGGCACCATTAACATCTCTTATTGTGAGACTTATTGTCACTGTTTTTGGTATATCCAATACACCATAGGTAGCTTGCCAGGCTCTGCCATGCGGGCACGGTAATCTTGGTAGCTTGCTGGGCTCTCCAAGAGGGGTAGAGGAATCGAACACGGGTCGTCCGCATGAAAGGCAAATGCTCCAGCCCTTTGAAGTAGGATTGTCAAATTGTCAAATTGTCAAAGCTGAACAAAGATTGATCCTTTCCTCCAAGAAAAAGCTAAATATTGCTAATGGCCTCCCTCACACCACCAAGGAACTACTATGTAGCTTGCTACTTAACATTATTGACCCAAGAGTAGAACAGATAGATCATAATGCCCATAGCTCAGCTAACGTAAGACTTTCCTAAAGGTTACGAGATTATTTTCAAGAGGAATGCAAGAAATATGAAAAATGGTATAAACTAGATGATTTGAATACAATACTGATTCCATCATAAGGGTCACCAGGTGGTTCTAAGTGGTAGTTCATATACAAGGAAATAAGAACAGAGTGAATGGCAAAAAAAGTTTGTGCCTTGCGGTCCCCAAGCATGTCTCTATTTTCTTCTTGCTTTTGGCCTTCCCACCTCACTCTCCCCACCCACTGGTAGGAGGAGCAGCCAGATGGTTTGTCCATTAATGCAGAGGGCAGTCCATGGTGGTAGAAGGAGAGTAAGGCTAGAATAAGAGCAAATTAGCATCAAATTCTACCACTTGAATTAACATGCGTCCACTTTAATTTCCCTGAAACTTAATTTTATCATTAAATTAAAATGATCACACCTGTTCAGAAGAGCTTTAATATAAACAAAGAATGACAAAGACCATTCTACAAGTGCCTGGCATGTAATAGATGTTCATTTCCTAGTGTCTGCAACCATAATCATTTAGATATGGGGCCATTGTATTACACTATTTTTCAAAGTATCCTGAAATAAGTAGTTTCACTTTTATTTTAAGGAAGATTTAAGACAATTTTCAGAGTTGAGACAGGGCAATATCTAGAAAATCACAGAGAATTACCAGCTTACATGAGGCAATAGAAGAGGATGTTTATATTCTGCTGAGATTCCTTTGCTATCATTTCAGGTCTGGTATGAAAGATAATTTGTATGCTTATATGCTTATACTTGCCGGAAAACTTTGGGTAATGTTCCAAAATGGTGTTGAATAAAAGGTGGAGTAAATACAGCTTGGAAGGCTTAGCCTGAGCAACAACACATTGTATCTACAGATAGAAACATTTCCTAGCCAGTAGCAGTCAGATGGGAAATGCCTCCAGGGTCAATTTCAGAACCACACTTGCAAACCATGCTATATGTGAAAGTCATTTCATTGCATAAGCACATGAAATGCAATTTCCGAGTTTGCAGATAATATAAAAACTGGAGGCAGAGTAGATTGGGATGAAAGAACAAACCTTTTTCAATTTGGTTTGGCTTATTTCCTTCATAGCGCTCAAGGAAATGGGGATGACAAATGTTTTTCCTAGTGTAAGAATAGCAAATCAGAGAAAATAAAGCCATCTCAGCAAATGCATAAGCCTTAGCAAAAAAATAATTATTATTATTATTTAAAATAAATAAATTTCAAAGGCAAGGCAAGGTCACAGCAGTAACCATCCTGATCTAGACAACAGAGCACATGAGAGCAGAGGGAGATAGCCAGCAACAACCAAGCAACACAGAGAAGCTTTGAGTCCAGCATTGTTCAGTCTCTGAAAGGCTGGGGAAATTTAAAAGGTTTCACTCAGAGTTAATTTATTCTTTCCAGAAAGGTGACCCCAGCAAATGGAGAGTTGTCGAAAACATTTTTATACTAAATGAGGACGGCACTGGAACAAACCAGAGTAAAAACGTTTCATATTCTAGGTCAGGGTCAGCAAACTTTATGTAAGAGCTGGATCATTGACATTTTCAGCTTTGCAGGCCATCCTAACTCGAACCCAACCACTTTTATGCCATCAGAGGCCAAAAGCAATCCCAGAAGGCACTCCAGCCGGTGAGGTACTATTGAAGGAAAACTTTCCTCACAAAAACAGGTGGCCACTGACTGGAGTTTCATGATCCATATTGCAAGTGAGTAGGAAATCCAGTCAGAATCCTTTCTGGCAGAAGCTTGGAGTTTGACATGAATTGCCTAGCAAGCAGATAAAACTCCACATAAAAGCAATTTCAAGCTTTCAGGAACTTAACAGGAGAAGGAAGCTGAAGTTTTTGGCAAAAACTATTGGGACAGCGTTAAGAATGTGTGGTCAGGTGGCCTTTGCCATTCCAAAAATATTTTCTATACTTCCACCTGGAGTAGTCATGGAGCTTCCGGTATTAAATGACTTTGAGTTGGCAATTACATGTAAAAGCAAAGGTTAACAAAAAGTTGCCTGAGCCAAATGTTGATGTGAAACTAATCATAAACATCAAATCTGTTCCCCCAAAAGATCTTACAAATCTCTGGGCTACTATAATTTTTGGTTTCTGAAAAGAATTCTTACTCATAGAGGTTTTCTCACAACATTTTTCCCTAATCCTCTCCTCCCTCAAGATTTTGGGCAACAGCCAGTGCTTCTCAGGACTTACTCCTGGCTACGCAGTTAGGGATCACTCCTGGTAGCTCAGGAGACTATCTGGGGTGCCAGGGATAGAATCCGGGTTGGCAGCATGCAAGGCAATCACTCTACCCACTGTATAATCTCCCTGAAGCCTCACAGCATTCTTTTTGTTTCTTCTTGCTTTGTGCTATTTAAAATCTAGAATATTCTCATTAGTGACTGTCAATTTCCCTGAGTAACTACAAACCTTGGCACAAATAACCCCCAGCAAAACATGCCAAACCACATGCCTTCTAGCTATTTAAACTCCAGAATATTCGTGTTAGTGATTGTCTACTTCCCTGAGTAACTACAAACCTTGGCACAAATTTTCTCCCACCAAAAATGAAGCCAAACCACACACCTTCCTATTAGGCCCCAGTGGATACCTGGATATAGTCAGTTTTTAAAAGGTCAAAGTTCCTCCATTCCTGTTTCTGTCATACATTAGTTGAACAAATTACTTCTGCAAGGTTTTGCTTTCCCTTTAAAATGGGATAATACCTATCTAGTAACATGATAGTGAGAATAAATTACATAGAGCTTCTCTGCTTATCTAATAAATATTGGTATCCTCTCCATTTATGGCAGATTTTATTATCCTAATCTAAGGAATCTTGAAAGAAGAAAAATCAGGTTTTCAGGGTAAAGAAAATATTGCAACATCTCCTGTGAGGTTGGAGCTGTTGATTTTAGCATAGCATCCTTTAACTTATTTGCTTCTAGGCCTACTTCTTTCTAATTCTTATTCAATTATAGTTTGCATTTTTTATGGAATTACAGAATTTTGGTTTTTTTAAAGAACATTCTAAGACTTCGCTATTTCATCAATAGTGTTAAGACATTTGTGGAAATAGTTGCTGTCCTTAATTCAGTGATTCTTCTGTCAAAAATAGAACTGAGGCAGTTTCCAACTGAATGTGCTTTGAGTTCAGTCCTCCACCCTTCTTTTTATTCCCCCAAGGACAATGTACCAGGGCTCATTCCCTGCTCACTCTCACAAGCATAACTTTTGCAGCCTTCCCATGTCCCTGGTTATGTGTTTTCTCCTGGAAAACCCTACATTTCTCAACTATTTTCCAGTGTCAAACCAGCACCTCACAACATTCGGAAAACCAAGTCTCTTTGACTCAAAGAGTATGACAATTAGATGTTGTCAACCACAATGACAACTGCATACTACTATCAATGATGGCACTCCTGGTGGTGATGGCAATGACCTGCATAGAAACAGCATGTTTCTGTGGTTTTGATATTGGTAATTAAATCCAGGTCATTACACATGCAGAGCAAGCTCTCATCTGATGAACTACAGCCCCAGCCCGCTTTTCTATTTTCTTTGAATAGGTGAACATAAATATAATATTTACAGCAACCTTACCTATGCTGAGAAACCGTGCTACTATGAATCTAAGTTAATCATTTGCCCGAGGTGGCAAAGCCATAGGAGATTTTGCTCCACCTAGAGTCCAGGTACTGTGGCTCTTCTAACCAATCTGAACCTCTTTAGCACTCTTCTGTTGCTTTGGATGTAACTAACCAAGTGTCTGTTAAGTACTTCTTCAGTTTGCTAGCACAGTGTTACACTGACTACCAAGAGGGAGCTATGAAAGTAGTGAAAGAATTATAACCCTTGAAATATGAGTTTTCAATTTAATAAGATATTATAAGGTCCAGAGAGATAGTATAGAATTTAAGGCACTTCCTTGCATGTGACCAATCCTGATTTGATAACTGGCACCACATATGGCCACGTGAGCACTGACAGGAGTAACCCAAGTATAGAACCAGAAGTAAGCCTCGAGTATAGTTAATAGTGGTCCAAAAACAATAAGGCAAGGAATCAAAGAGATAGTACAGTGTGTAGAGCACTTGACCTGGACATCATTAGTTCTAGTTCAATCCCTGGCACCCCATATGGTCCCCTGAGCCACACCAAGAGTAATAGCTGAGCACAGAGCTAGGAGTAACCTTGAGCACCAATAGATATGAATGAGGAAGGAAGGAAGGAAGGAAGGAAGGAAGGAAGGAAGGAAGGAAGGAAGGAAGGAAGGAAGGAAGGAAGGAAGGAAGGAAGGAAGGAAGGAAGGAAGGAAGGAGGAAAGGGGGAGGGAGGAAAGGGGGGAGAGAGAGGAGGGAGGGGGGATAGGAGGGAGGGGGAGGGAGGAAACATTGTAGCATTGTAGAATGAAAATGCTTTTGGAGTATAGCTTACAATAATTTTGCAAGATAAAAAATGGGAGAGATTCTTCTGGACTCTGACATGATAGCAGGAGGAGATGGAACTTAAGCTTCTCCTGAAGGACCAGGGGCATTCATAAGGGCAGACAGAAAGGGGAAGAACACAAATTCAGCTCCAAGCTAATGTCAAGGAGAACTAAAGAGACCACCTTGACTAGAATGATAAGTTTGTGTTGAGTTGTAGGTAAGGTAACTTCGAAAAAATGAGGAAGATAACTGTGATTTCACATTTGTAGTCCTCTGTTACAGCCTAAAATGAATTTCGGAGTGTTAACTTGGTATGACATATAACAGATGGGTCCTTCTCTGAGCAGAGCTAAAATTTTTTTCTCACAACTGGAAATTCCAAGAAGGAATTCCAAGTTGGTAATACAGGTTACTATTGCCCTGACTATTATAAAAAATTTACTAACTTGTTAGATGCATGTGAGAGCAGATGCTATCTAAGTAGAAAGTAGTAAGAATGAGTCTATATGTACTCCTTTATTTGTTCCTCACAAGATCTGAGGTCGGTGTTATCCTCAAATTGCAACAGTAACTTAGAGGTTCAGAGCTGAAAGAGCTGACCCAGGACACCACATTCTTTCACTGCAAATTGGTCAGTCTTCACCATGTAGCAGCTTTTCAGAGTTGGTAGGGGCCAACTCAGAGAGAGGTTGTGGTGCTCAAAACAGCTGTGTCAGAGTTGAGCTATGGTTCCAGAGTTCATCATGATGCCAAACACTCCAAATTTTGAGACTTTCCTTTAGATTTTCCAGAGCTACGCTCTTTTTAAATAAAAGTACGTTCGTGCTGCATAAATACGGAAGAGATAACTTCGTCCTGGTGCTCTATCGTTGGTAGGGCTAACCCACTGGTATTCGTATCTCCTAACCTCATGGAGGACAAGGATTTTATGCAACTAGAACAGCCATCTGTGTTCTCTCAGTGGCTCCCTGCTTAATTGGTTGAATTCTTTTGAAGACACGCTGTCACAAAGATCCTTCAAGTAAAGGCCACCAGAAAAGCAGAACTCTTCCTTGATTTTCTGACTAAAATTGTGGCCAGAAAAATAAAGGAATAAGTTTTAAATCAGAAAACCCAAAAGGAAGTGGAGTGTGGGTATGGAAGGAAAGCATATGTCTAATATGACCTAATATGACCACAGTACCACTTGCTATGTAGGTCTTAATTATGCCCATTCCATGTCCCCTCATCTTCTGATTCCTTAAATTCCAAAACAACCCCAGAGAAATCTTTCTGGTTTTGCTTGGAAAGCAACACTAGGTTTCTGGGCCTGTACATTCTAAAAGAGGCCTGTCAAATTTGAAACCTAAATAAGAGCTGACAGAAATCAGCTACTAACAAATTAAGTTAAATTAATAAAATAGATGCCTGAAATACAAAGAAAATGGTGTTTTTTTTTTCCAGGAATCTCCCTCCCTAGAAGCCAGGCTAGATACAGAGAATAAGGGGAACCTCAGTCTCCACAACAAGCCTTTTTCTATGCCTTGTTCTATTTCCTAGAGAGCCCGCAGGGAAACCTCTCCAGAATTTTTATGCCCCCTAGTGACAGCTCCAAACTCCCATCTGCTAATGTTATAGGTATACTAAGGAGAGTAGCTTGAAGAAAGTGCTTAGATCAAAAAAGTCCTTTCAAATCTCTACTCTGAGGGCTGGCAAGATAGCACAGCGGGTAGGGTGTTTGCCTTGTATGCGGCCAACCTGAGTTCGATTCCCAGCATCCCACATGGTCCCCTGAGCACCGCCAGGGGTAATTCCTGAGTGCATGAGCCAGGAGTAACCCCTGTGCATCGTGGGGTATGACCCAAAAAGGGAAAAAAAAAAGACCTTCCAAATCTCAATTCTGCCATTGGATAAACTATCCCTTGAGCTAAGGAGTTTGCTTTTTATGTAATACAATTAATGACATTCATATTTTGTTTCACATAGATTTTTTTTTTCACTGATGATTATATGGATTTTATTTTATGAGGGGGGATTAGAGCCACACCTGATGGGGCTGGGGGCTTCTTATCCTCTCTGTGCTTAAGGGGGCAAGGGTCACTCTCTTGAGAGTTCTCCGGGAATCATGCTGGACTGAGGATCCCACATCACATAGGTTTTTTTCTTAACACAATATGTAAGAATTTTTACGAAGACATACTTAATTTTTTTGTATTTTTTATGTTTGCATAAGCAAATAACATGCAAATATTTGTTGGAAATAATTTGCAAGTGATTAATCTCAACATCTAGATTCCTTCCATTTCTGTGTTTCAGTCATAGGTCGAATCCTTATGACTTGTGTTTGATGGATCATCTCCCTTCTACTTTACCAACTTCGTGGGAAATCTTTTCTAGTCTTGAAATTTAGGCATGGCAGTAAAGCTCGCTTATAGCACTGGTTCCTGGAAATTCTGATGTAGCTACAAAAGCTTAACTCCCATACCTTGAAAAAAATAGTTTGGGCCCAGTATGGTTATGAGGTTTACACCTTTTGCTTAAGATCCATGCAAGTATAGTATTTTTGTGGAAGAAAATATTTGAATAGTGAGCTCTTTTCTGTGGGAGGAAGATGGCAATATCCTCTACTCCTGACTTCCTTCTTTAAAGTCTCTCTCTCTATCTCCTCTCCTTACTGTTAACACTGTCTTTAAATGATCCAGTATTATCAATGGAAAAGCCTTGGGAAAACCAAAAGATACTCTGGAAATTCCTTTTATACCTATTTTTAAAAACTTCCTCTATAGAAAAATGAGCTTCAGTAAGGTTTTAAAATTTGGTAATAATAAGTTTAATTGAACATGAAAATGAAGAGATTTACCCATGGCAACTAGCTATAGTCGGACCAGATTTCAGAAAGACCTGCCTTTTAGACTCCTGTTCTAAATATTCAAATTTTTTCAAAAATGTCTATAAGGAAGAAATATTTTTGAAAGCAACTTTTCTAAATGACTTGACAATTTAGCAAAAATTAATCCCTACCATTCAAGTCAGTAAAACTGAATAATTATCTATTAAAGTGAATCATCCTGAGGAATCCATTTTATTAAAATGTAATTCAGCTTGCATTTTCATCATTTCTATCTTGAGGGTGTTATGAAGACATAAATATTCCTGGGGAATCATTAAGACTAAAATCACAGAATCAGAACTTAAATCATTTTAGTTAAAACAGCCTTAATACCGGAAAAGATTTACCAGTGATACTTGGTTGCATCTCTTAAAGTTCCTCTAGAAAATAGTGACATTGTTACCTAAGACATTGTATTGCCTACCAAAAATAAGTGAACTGTGGAGTCTCTCTTACTTACATCTTTGAAATAAACAAAATTGTTTGAGAGAACACTCCTAACTTTTGATGGTGAGTGAATGGATCAGTAGGTAGAGTTTATCATAATCCCTCATATAGTCCGTCACAACTCATAAAACAAACTCGAATTTAATGTCACAAAATGAAAGTGTTCTAGTAACAAAGGTGAGATCTGGAATGGCATGAAATCAAATAGAAACTGCCCGGAAACTTCCCTTTGTTAAGGTTCACTATTACCTCCCCCACTTTAACAGAACTGCCCATGAGTGGATTGAAGGTTGGCTGATGTAAAGCCTTGCTTTTCCTCTTTTCTGCTTTTCTCTGACAGGAGGTAAGAGTAACCAGCGCAGAAGGCTCTTGGACAAAAGCCTGGTTGAGGAGACCTGATTCACTGCCAGACTGGTCACCCACCTCAGAATAACTAAGAGTGACTAGAGGTGGTGCCAAATTTCAAATACCATAGACTCTGGAGAGAATCCAGCAAGAGAAATGATGAAGAAAGAATTGTGTAATAGGGAAAATTGTTGCTGGGACAGGAGGCCTGGCTCCCAGTCTTAGTTTTACCACCAAAGTTTTCTGACTTTTTCTGATATTTTCATGACTTTCCCCTTTCTTTGAAAAATAATCCACAGTACCTATTTGCCTTCTTGGTTAATGTGATATTAGGTGAACAGTTCTCTGGGTCCTTTGAAACAAAGGGGGTGGGAACAATCAGGAAGACGGAAATGACTTATATTAGGAGCCCTAAAGCCACCTCTAAACCAACTGTTGAATGATTTATTGACCTAATATCCTACTACTTCCAGACCCTGAATTTCTGAATTTTCCACACTTTTTCTGATTTCCTATATCCACACACACTTTCCAGTGATTATCAGCCATGCCTAGTAGCCAGTCATCAGCTTCAAGTCATTATGAGCCATCAATCTGCTTACCCACAATGACATAGGACATTGTTCTTAGAAGTGGCATCATTCAGAAAATAAAAACTTTATTGGAATATTATTTTAAAGGGTTTTGCTTTTATTAAGTAAAGTAAAAAAAACCTAGATGGTGATTATTCTCAAATTCTCTACTATGAAGCTTATGTATAGGTTTGGTTTTCATTCTTCTAGGCACTTTCTCTATAGAGAACACTTTTCTGTAAATTGGGAGAACTAAATTGAGTTTTGTGCCAAGAATGTTAACAGGCTAATGAAGACAGAGACATATATCTTAATACATAGAATTGGTTATAGCTACATTATGATTGCTTTCAAATACACATCTTAGGATCCTCTCATTGACATTTCATTCTTGGGTTCTTTGATCCCACCTCCAAGCTTTACAACCATTTCTCCATTTCTTTATACCTGCTTTCTACCATCTGGCCGAGTCCTATTTCCCTTTGTTTTGAAAACACACCCCGAATTGTTCAGGAGTTACTTCTGGCTTTACACTCAGGAATTACTCCTGGTGGTGCCCAGGGACATTATGGGATGCTGGATACCAAACCTGGGTTGACTATGAGAAAGGCAAATGTCCTACCGGCTGTACTATTATTCCAGCCCCCTTCCTACTCTATATAACATTGCCTCTACCATAATATTCCTTCCCTATCTCCATTTGTACTACTCACTCTAATATTATCTCTCATCTTTGTTGTATCTTTCAAGAATTCTGTGTACTTGTGCTCTTGGTCCAACTGGTTTTATTTAGATGAAGTAATCAGGCAGCTGCATAAACAATAAAAATACATATTTTATGGGCTTTTGGTTTCATTTTTAGACACTGAGCAACTCAATAGTGTTACTAGTAATGTTGCAAGAATACAGTGTTGCCACACAACATCTACCAGCAGATTACCAGAACCCTTCTCACTCCCAACCCACTGAAATAGCAAACTCAGTTCTCTAGGCAGATTCTCTGTGCCTGTTATTGTTGCCATTGTTTATTCTCTTTCTTTCTTTATATTCCATATAAAATAAACCTCCTTATTTTGGCTTGCTAACAGAATCGTTCTAATTCAGAGTGGAAGAGAGCTGGGTTCATGACTGTGACTTGTTTATCCCTGTTGTTAACCGAGGATCCTGATTATTCCCTAGGGTTCTCTCTTCTTTTTCAGTAAAGAATGTCAAAAAAGAGTCAGCTGACCTGACCAGGTCTACATTTCTTTTCTGTTGCTCCAGGATTCTTCTACAGCCAGATGATTCCTTACAGATCCTGGCTCCCGTGGAAGCTGATGTGGGTTTCTACACTTGTAATGCCACAAATGCCTTGGGATATGACTCTGTCTCCATTGCCGTCACATTAGCAGGTAAAACATGAATATTCCTGTTTGGTTGGTTCAATTCAGAAAATGCCTGTGGACACTGACCAAGTAGGCCCCAGGACACATAGTTTTGTGTGAACTATGCCCTGTCTTCAGGAAGTGAAGCGTAATTAAAATGGAGATAAAATGTAAGATTAAGTAAAATAGGTGTCATAGATGACAGTCAAAGTGTGCAGGGATAGTTCATCGAATCTATCCTTTCATTGAAAGTTGGATAAGTGGAATTTTGACAAGCAGAATAAGAGGAACTATTCCCAGCAGATAAAATAACGTTAAGAGGATATATGTTGACATAAGAAGCATATGGGGAACACAAATCACGAGTTCTCTTTGAAGATTCCTTATTATTTCTTGTTGCTATTGTAAAAAAGATTTTTAAGACTCATGGTAATTGGAATTCTATGATTATGGTTTGGTGTAGGAATTTTCTTCTAGATTCTGCTTTAATTCAAATTTTTCCCAAAGATAACTGCCAATATTTTCATTTATCTATAGACATTAGGTAGAACATTCTGCATGTGGCAGCTTAAGAAAATTGCAGTCAGAATACAAAGTCACTCAAGGTGATGGTCTTGTAATAATGCATTTTCAAAGAACTTTTCTTACACGGGACGAATTCTAGCCTTTGAAACTTAAAAGTCCTTAGATGCCAGTTTATCCAGCATTCTCTTTACTGAAGCCAAGCAACTTGAGGTCACACAATTGCTTAGCTTTGCATTCGGAGTAAAGGGGAACTGAGATCTCTTGACTCTGGTCATTGTTCCCTTTACTTCTCCCCTAATCTTACCAACATCAGGTCCTTTTCCCGCATCTGGACCATGCAGTCTTTGTGGCAGTATGTGGCATGTGTTTGTATTTATTCTTTTCAATTGCTGCTCCCATCAGATGATTCAGTAGATGCTGGAAAAGCCAACATCACCTCACACTGACCTCATCCATCCGAGCTGGGATTATGTTGTCACACTGTTCTCAGTCACACATGCTACTCCCTTGCATATCTGGTTAGCAACAGTATTTCTACCCTCCGTGACCTTAGGCTGATCTGGGAAGGGACTTTTAGTAAGAAGCTCTTCAGGGAAGATGAAAGTCAGCAGTGAATAAGGCAAGTTAAGGAATCTTGGAGTCAATTAAAGACATATTATCAATGCCTCTGCGTGTGTGTGTGTGTGTGTGTGTGTGTGTAGAACATTTGCTTTCCTCCTAATGTATTCCAGTCTCAACTTTTATTCCTTATTTTATATATAGCCCAGATGCTCAGCACCGTCTTGTTAAATCTCATCTGCCTTCCACCATCCACCCTGCCTTAACATGGAACTGCTGACATTCTTCCCTTTACTGTTAGATAGTGGCTCTTACAGGGTTAATTAATACTCATGTTTACCCAGATAAAGTTAAATGCTGTCACAGGCAAAATACCCATTGTTTACCTGAACATTTTATAAGGTTAGTAGAAACCCGTCTGGAATTAAGTAAGGCATAATTATAACATCAGGCTTATCTTTAGCTCTTTGAAGAGGACTTGTTGGAGGCTGCCAAACATTCAAAGCCAGAGAAGAGAGGCCGACTGGCCAGAGTGGCACCATGGAAGGGGACATAAAGGGTAGGGGTTGATGATGAAATTTGATCACAAACTCCACTCCATGACCAGGGCTTAGGAAGTATCTGTGCTTCAATCCAGGGGTTTATTCAGCTCTGCTGGTTAATCTTAGGCATATTCATGGGCATTCTCTCTCTCTCTTTCTCTCTCTCTCTATTTCTCTCACACACATTACATATATATATATATAGTGTACATATACAACCATATATAGCAATATAACCGTATATTACATACCTATAGTTATATAGTATGCAGAGAGTCTCTTGCCCGCATGCCTGACTGTCTTCCCTGGGGCCCCTCAGTGGGGATGGGCTCCAGCTTCCCTCCCCAACTCGAGCAGAGCTCCCGGCAGCCGATGACCTCCAGAGCCTAGCCACAGCCATGTTCAAGGCCCCTCTCCACACGTTCGGACAAGCCTCACGCATGAAGGTACCGGCAGAGAAACCCAGGTGTGTGGGACCCGGGGCTGAGATCTCCAAGCCTGCTCATATCGGGACTAAGCCTCCTCCACCCAGATTTCCCATTTTCCAGTAGCTAGGCGGTCACACCCAAGGACTGCCCCCAGCACCATGGAATCCCATCAATGGCCCACATCCAGAGACTTAAAAGCAAGCTCCCAGAAGCGCACAGCTGCGAAGCGGCCACACAATACCTTATAGCCTATTTCTCCCTCTGGGAGAAACTGGCAAGCTACCGAGAGTTTCCTGCCCACATGGGAGAGCCTCACAAGGTTCCCATGGTGTATTAATATGCCAAAACCAGTAACAAGCTGGGTCTAGTTCCCCTGACCCTGAAAGAGCCTCCAATGTGGTATCGTTAGGAAGGATGAGTAGAGAGAGGCTTCTAAAATCTCAGGGCTAGAACGAATGGAGACATTACTGAGACCACTCGATAAATTCGATGATCAACAGGTTGATGAGATAAGTTGTATATAGCTATAGTTATAGCTATTATATAACTATGTAGTTATATAACTATATATTATATAGAACTATATATATAATTATATAACTACATATAAGACTATATGTCTTTACCTGGGATTATCATCTACATTTATGCTGTATCATCACTGGCATTAAGTGGTTCACCAGGTACTATTCTGACACAGTCTCTGTCAACCATTGTTGATGCACTGTAATAAATAAGATCTATTTTGTATTTCATAAGGCTTAAAGGTCATCAAAGGTTTGCATATTATAAAAGATTACCTAGAATCAAAATGTAGTAATAATATTCAAATATATGTATCAAGATCCTATGTATATCAAGACATGACCTAAAAATAACCTAAAGTTAGAGATGAAATGAGTTAAAGCATCTCTAAATCTGTTTACCAATTAGACTATTTATTAGCTATGTGAACTATCTTGAATAATTGCATGACCTCATCTTTCAAAATGAAATTAGCATTTGAGAGCATTGTTGTGTGGTTAAACAAAATTGCATGTGTGAAAAAGTACTTAACCCAATGCCAGGCACATAGCTCACACTCATAAAATGTTTCTATCTCTTTCTGTAGCTTTTCTAAAATAAAACATACCCTAAAAGTAGTTGTAAATGGCATAAACCATTAGCCAAATTTTGCTTCCATGTACTTTTTATTGTAAGTCTTCACAGTGAATGTTTTCAAACATAGACTTATGAATTTGATCGAACTTATTTGCTACCAATCCTCATAATCAATCTAGATATTCCTGTACTTTTAAAGACAATGCAGAACTTACACCTTCGTTTCAGTGTGAATATAGTCCAAACAAAGAAAAGAAATGGGGCTCAAGATATAGGTGTCCCTTGGGGGTGGAGCAATAGCACAGAGGGCAGGGCATTTGCCTTGCACGCTGCCGACCCAGGTTTGAATCCCAGCATCCCATATGGTCCCCCAAGCACCGCCAAAAGTAATTCCTGAGTACATGAACCAGGAGTGACCCAAAAATAAAAAAAAAGATAAAAAGGTACAGGTGTCCCAGATTTTGTAGGAAAGGTATGTCTTTGGTCTTTTCAGTGAGACTGAGTTGACCAAATGCACAAATTGGTTCATAATTGGTTCCAAGCAGGTGGACCCTAGCAGTGCTGCTTACTAATTCTAGAGCCTTGTGATGAGGATATGAATCCTGGCTCTCTCGATTCCTTGCTTTCTAACCTTGGGCAATTTACATTCTCGTATTCAGGATCTTTATTTGTAACTGGTGATCATAATAATTGACTCAGAGGGTTATTGTGATGTTTATATAAATGTATTGTACATTTCATATATTATGTCATTTGTAAATGTCATTGTCATTTGTTGTGAGAACCACCCATTTCAATTCCTTTAAGACACAACAGAGCTCCCAAATACTGTAGAGTTTCTCTTGCTATCTCAGTGTCCACTGGGAAAATTGGAATTTCCATCTTTAAAAATAAAAGAAAAAAGATTATAGTTCCTGGCTTTGAAGATGATTTGAGGTGAAGAGTAAGGCATATGGGCAATATGATGAACTCTCCATCTTTTGGATTGTGTGTGTTGCTAAATCTGCTTCTCAGATTTAGTCCCTACACAAATTTTTCTTTAAATATCTAAACACCATTTAATTTTAGAACCCATATAGTTATACCTTCCTTGCTCTGCTTCCTTGGGCTTGTGAAATATTCTCTCGCGTGACTTTTGCTTCTCTCCAGACTCATTCATTGTGTGTTTATTTTTTTTTCATTGATTTTGTGCATGATTTCATCTGTTAAGTTTCAGAAATTTGTGACACTTTGCAAGTGTCTCTCTGCATGGAAATGATCAGTATTTTCTTCTCCACCTTCCTGCCTTAGCCCAGGAAACACAGTCATGTAGAAGCACTGCCACAAGATCCCTTTTCATTCTAGATTGACTTAATTTTTGAATATAACTGTTTTGCTGCTCAGGGTGGAGGTGATAGTAGCATATGGCAAAGGAAAGTAATAGAGAAAAGAAGGAATATGAGGATGTCATCATTCATGGCGAGGGATAGGTATTGGGACAATCTATGACTGAAACCAGGAAAGAAAAAAAGTCACCAAAATGTCACTTTGTAACACTTTTAATATTGATTATTTTGTGTCTAGGCTAGCGGGGCATGGGGGATTAGGTATAGGGTTGTTTCTGATGTGTACAAAGATTAGAGAAGTCATCTTGACTAGATTCAGCACTCATCCAATTGCTCAGAACTCTCCCAGATCTGAATGGTGGAGGTAGAGTTTTGAAGGAAAGCAGTAGTTTTCTGTTAAATTGCTTCAGTCTGGTTCTATGGGGTTTTATCCCTACTTACCAATGTAGATGAGACCTGTCCAGGTGTAGACCACTGATGAGGTCATAGCCATAAGGGAAACGTTTTTGGTTGTCATTGATTTCATAAGATCACAAAAGAGATACTGTAAGGCCTGCCTGACATCATCAATGGAAAATGAGAAGAAGATGAGGACGGAGGGATGAGCATATCTTTCATTGAATGGAGAAAACACAGATGATCTCATCTAAAGTTTTCACAGGAAGGGAGAGACAGAAAATATTTCTTCTTTCCTGTCATGTTTTCCTGCTTTTTATGAGTTGAATAGCTGACACATATTGCATCTAATAAAGAGATCACAGGAACCTCACAGGGAAAATAAAAATAAAAGGCAGTTGCTTGGGGAATTTTTTTTCTCTGCCCCCTCCCCATTATGATTTAGTAGCTTCAATAAAAGACAAGCCATTTGTATGCTTTTCATAATGCAAGTCCATTCAGACTGGCATTTCTGAATTTTTCATCCAGCAGTTCTGTAAACCAAAGGATAATTTTCTTTCATAGAGACTGAAGAAAGGGCCTCTCACCAGTGGCAATGACTGACAAAGCAAAATCCAGTACATTAAATCAGAGAAAAATGTGGACACACTTGACTATTTTCCTGTTGTGCTCTGAGCAAAAAGGATAATGACCTATTTAGCTGCCATAAAAAAAGGTACAGCTCAGGACTCACCATGAAAGTAAAAAACACTGAAAATTACTTCATTGTTTTGCCAGTGAAATGTAGCTAAAATATTGCAAATCATGAAGGGCTAAAAGTCAGGATTTATGAAAAAGTTGAAAATTGTAATTCTGATAGATATTTGTTCATTGTTCTCCAGTGAGAAGGGGATGGGCTAGTCCTCAGCATCAGAGTGCTCACCTTGCCTGGATGAGGTCCTGGGTTCCATTGCCACCACAGGATCTGGGGGATTTGGTGGAGAGGGTATGAGAAATGGTCAGAAGAAAAAAAAGATAGGGACTGGAGCGATAGCACAGTAGGTAGGGCCTTTGCCTTGCACGTGGCTGACCCGGGTTCGATTCCCAGCATCCCATATGGTCCCCTGAGCACTGCCAGGGGTAATTCCTGAGTGCAGAGTCAGGAGTGACCCCTGTGTATCACCAGGTGTGACCCAAAAACAAAACAAAAAAGATAATGTTTAAAAGTTTTATATTATTTCCCATTAGGCTTTTTCTTATTTTTAACAAATATGGGATGATTTTTGAATGTCTCATTATCTGACAAAATACTAAGACCCTTAAGTTTTCTTTCATAAGTCCGAATGTGCTACATGTCCACTAAAGATTCCTGCTTTTCTGGAAGTTAGATATAGAGGTGAGTATAGCAAGAGAAGCCAACTTACTCTGGTGTCCAGAAGACTAGAAGAACCAAGTAGGGAAGGCCAGATGATTCAAGCAAACCCATCTCAGTTCTGAAAAAGCCTTTTCCACTTCTGTCCAATGAAATGATGGAAGTATGGGTAGTTTGACACACAGTGGTATATCCCATAGCTTTCACTTAGTCCTTTCTAGAAAAGTCTGCAGCTTTGTGTGGCTGTACTAGGAAAGGGGTCCCTTGACTGAGACTCTTCAGTGAGATGTGCAAAAGAAATTATGACTTCTTGCTGCCTTAGTCTCATAAGGAATTATCAATCTTTAACAAAATAATTGGAAGAGATAATTTCAGTAAGAAGAAACCTGACATGATGGCATTAGAGAATAAATATCTTTTGGAAGTGGTAATGAATAGTAGGAAGGAAGATGAAGCCAAGTAGTCTGGGAAGGTTTAAGAAAGAGGTAGGAAAGCATCATATTTTTGTAATTTTAGCATTTTATTATTCCAAAATTAAATTCCACACCTCTTAGCCATCACTTTCCAATCTCATTAGCCTCAGCCCTAAGTAACCACTAATATATTAGGTCTTTGTGGATCTACCTATTGTAGGTATTCCATATCATATAATACATGGTCCTTTGTTACTGACTTACTCTGATTAACATATTTTTTCAAGCCTTATATTGCAGTAAGTATGTTACATTCCCCTTTTGGATGGGATAATATTCTTTTGCATGGATATACCACATTTTAGTCTCTATTTTCCAGTTAATGAACATTTGAATTGCTTCTTCTTTATTTTTTTTTCACAAGTAGGCCACAACAAACTCCATATGCAAGCTTTTTTAGTGGTCATATGTTTCCATTTTGCTTCCCCTATATATCTAAAAGTGAAATTGTTGGTTTTTGGACACATATGTGTTTAACATTATAAGAAACCACCAACTATGTTCAAAAGCAGTGCACCATTTTACACTTCCTGCAGTATATGAGGAATCCAATTTTTCCACCAACACTTTGTCTATTTTTAGTTATTAAAGCCATTATTATAAATATAAAATGATCATTTATTGTAGCTTTAATTTGCATCTCCTTAATGTTTAGCAATAATAGTATATATCAGCTATTTACATTTTAATTTAGTAATAAACTTGATAATTTAGATAGTTTCTATTCTGTGGGGCTTTTTGTTGTTGTTTTTTTTTCTACCCTAATAAAGTCTGACAGACTTCTGTTTCCCTATTTTAATTTCAAGAAGTCTTATGATTAGATTGACTCACATAGATAGCCTAAAATAATCTCACATTTTCAGGTCAGTTTATTAGCAATCTTAATTCCACCTCTAACCCCAATTCCCTTTTTTTGATGTACTATTAGATAATCATAGATTGTAAGGACTAGTAAGGACTAGACTGTAGCTTGTTTAGTGGCCCATTTTACCTATCATACCCTATCTGAAGGGCACAGTACATTTTCATCTGTTGTCAAAGAAAAATCTAAATCCTATGTTATTAGACCTTCTAATTTTTTCAGATTAACCAAACCAACTCCCCCACCTCTCTGATAAACTTTTTTTCTACATGTTTTGCTCATGTACTATGCTTTATTTCACATAGTCAAGGGTAATTAAATTTTATTTCAATAGTTTACACTAATTAAAATCATGTAATAATCTGTATAGGTGAGAATCTTTTTTACTATTACTAAAATGGAAGCTTCTTATTCAAGTTAAATAGATTTGAGAGTGTTTAACTCATCACAAAATTTAGAAGCAGACTTAGAATTGTAAACCTGTGATGTTACTATAGACAATAGTGTTTTAAGTAGATGTATACTTGAGTTTCTTTCTTACACACAAGGTGTGTGTCCCCCAACTACAAGTTATAAATTTTCCGTATCTGAAATTCTGATATTTGCAAATTTATATGGGGGAAACTGCAAGACTAGGTGGCAAGTACAGTTTTTTTCATGACATGTTAAAAAATGACGAGAAAAATCTCTAAAAGAAAAGGGTGCTCTCATTTGTGGAATATAAAATAACATAGTATGAGACTAACACCCAAGGACAGTAAAGACAAGGGCCAGGAGGATTGGCCCATGGTTGGAAGCCTGCCTAAAGTGCTGGGGTAGAAGGCAATTGGGATGGAGAAGGGATCACTAAGTCTATGATGGCTGGAGGGATGGCTTGGGATGGGATATGTGTGTTGAAAGTAAACAAAGGGCCAAACATGATGGCTCTCAATACAATCTGTATTGTAAACCATAATGCCTCAAAGTAGAGAGAAAGTAAGAAGGAAACTGCCTGCCATAGAGGAAGGGGGTTTGGTGGGGTGGGGATAGTGGGAGGGATACTGGGGACATTGATGGTGGGAAAGCTACACTGGTATAGGGATGGGTGTTTGTTCATTGTATGACCGAAACTCAATATTGAAAGCTATAACTGTATCTCATGGTAATTCAATTCAAAAAAATTAAAATGGGCACAAGGGAAATAGAAGTGATAGAAGTTATGATGGGGATGGAGGAGGCAAAAGCTGAGAGGAAAGTAGACCGTGCAAGAGAACAGGATAGGAAGGAGTTAAAATTTTCTGAACTATAAAATGTGAAGGCATTTGGAAAGAGAGCCAGACTAAGAAAAAATTATGCATTTTAATAAGACTATCTGTAACAAAGCAACTCTTGTTGAAATTGCCAGATAGCCAGAGACTGAAAAGTTTCTGGCTGGCAAGGGATGGTAACTGGGCATTATTGTTCAATACCCATCATTACTATTTCAAATGTTTCCAGTGTTGATGGTATTTACAAGGGCTTTTTCACACTGATTTTTTGGGGCTCTTTTTAAAATTGAGATCCCATGGACATTATTTTCCATTCTGGTGTACGAAATGATGATTTGATATTTGAAAACACTGTGAAAGTACTGCCCTACTAAGTCTAGTTAACATTCCTTAATGATACATAGATATGAAAGAACGCCTTATTATGATGACAAATTTTAAGATCTACTCTTTAAATGTCCAATACAGTATTATTAAATAAATTTTACTCAACTTCAAATGCAGAAAATGTAAAATTTTCCAAATGTTAGTTCTCATTCTAGTGAGTTTTCAGAGATTTAATTTCAGGGATTCCTCTGAGTGTCCTCTGCTAATTGCAATGCCAGAAGAGACTAATGTTTATTCAGAACTGCACTAATAGTCTCAATTATTGCAGTGCATTACACATTCATTAAATCAGTGTTAAATACAATATGCTGATGTATTGAAACTATGTTAAATGTGTCTTTCTAGGTACTGACACCAATTTCCATGACCAAATCCATCGGGGGGGGGGGGGGAGTATCTAGTGGTGTTCACGTTCAGGAGCTTTTCCTGGCTCTGTGCTCAGGAATATTCCTGGCAGTGCTTGGGGCACCATATATGGTGCCAGGAATTTGAACCAGGGTTGGTGAAATGCAAAGAAAGTGCCCTAACTCCTGTACTATCTCTCTGGTACTAAAGCCATCATTTAAGTAGTGTTCTCTAAATACCCTGAACCTACATAGTTCTTCAAAATAGGAAGTAGTTGGTCTCCTTCTCACAAACAGATTTATCCTCATCTTTTCAATGTTTTTCTCTCTTTAAACTTTTTCTTTCTGTCTATTTTTTATTTTGGTTCATCAAAATCCCCAGCACTGTCCTCAGTATTTTCTCCCCAGGTGATAGCAGAGCATTGCTGACAGCCAACCTTTATGCAAACATTTTGCTGTTCTAGTGCTTCATACCAATAACTTTATATGCAATCACTTTATCACTGTCATCCCCATTGTTCATCAATTTGCTTGAGTGGGCACCAGTAATGTTTTCATTTGTCCCTGTCACATGCTATTATAGCCCAGTAGCATCTGCTCACTCCAGAAACACGAAGAGCACATTGTTGTTACTGTTTTTGGCATATCAAATACATCACGGGTAGCTTGCCAGGCACTGCTGTGAGGGAAAAAATAATTAAATAAAAATAAAGAGGTCGCACAGCCACGAATGCAATACTGCACTTTTTCCTGTCAGCAATTTAGGAATAGAAAACTAAAAGTGCAAAATGATTTAATAGCTCCAATATTTAAATCAAGTATAAAATGAATTTTACATGAAAATTGCTATATCCCATGGGATTGTTAAGTCCTTGTCTAAGAATTTACTAAGCTGTCTGTTGCTAGTTGAACCTTCTGTGTTATTGTTTTTGTCTGTGAGTTTAGTTGGCTTCTATGTTACTTTCACATCAAATTTGGTGTGATCCTCCTATAACTTCAGTATGAGGAATTAGGAGGTATCCAGAGACACAGCTACATGGTCCAGAGACTTCAGGATCTATGGTCTGAGCACTGGGGTACCTGAAGTTATTTGCAGTTTGGCATCTCTGCAGAGAACATTAGTGAAGCAGTGGAATTGAGTGCTTGGCATGGCTGCAGTGGTGGTGCATCCCAGAGTTTTCAGCCATGGGGACTGCTGTGTCCATAAATTTTAGCTGCTTGGTGTGCATCTCTTCAGAGATTTAGTCAGAAATCAGTAGAGCAGAGCCGATGGGTGAGTCAACATGGTGGCAGCTGTGGGGGGTGGGCATGGCTGCCAGGCTCTGAGTCTTTAAAGCACAATTCTTTTTTCATGGCTAAAGATAACAAGAAAACATTTTCATATGAGGGTCATAACTGTTAACACTGAAAGAAGACCAATTTGGTTGACAAGATTTTACTTAATAAGTCAATATTCACTAAACTGGATCAATTTATATTTTCTAACCAGTATAATAAGTAGCACTGTAAGTATATAACGGCCAAAATTTCTTACTCAGAGAGAGTAACACAAAAACTGCCCCACAGAGTTTTTGTGCGTTGGCCTTGATAGGAAGCAGCACACTTTGTATCTGCCGACATTCTGTTAGAACTCCGTGTGTTGACCACATCTAACTGCAAGGAGGCTTGAAAATGTCCTCGCTGCATCCCTGGGAAGAAAAGGGTTTGGTGAATACCAAATCAATGTCTGCCATAACTTTTAACATGGAGGAAATCATGCTGTTGAAAAACAAGTTTCTATTAGCAAAACCTTGGATGTCAGCCCTGAGAAAAACGTTACTACAATGCTCTCTGTTCTTGGCTTTACTCTAAAAACAAACTTTTCGGCTCCTCTGGCTCCTCTCTCAGTCACCTTTAGACTGGGCCAAGGATATTTTTCAAGCACATATGTTCATATTTTTTTCCCACTGGGTTTTGATTTGACTGGGAGTCACACATAAGGGCAAGAACCTGAGCCAGAGCCCAGATTATGCACAGGAATGTCTTCTGAGCACTCGCTCCTGGAGCTGCTCCCCTGCAGGCCTCCCCTGCTGCAGTCTTCAGGACCAGCACAGTGTCAAACTGGCAAACACCTCTGCTGGGAATACTTTCTGAGGTGGCACACTCCTATCCCTAGTATCTTCATAGCCTTGGCTGCTGGCACATAACTGAGCTCACCCTTTGAACGAGGGCTGCCCTTGCTTACTAGTTAAATCCCTACCCCATTTTTTCATATCACTTTTAAATGAGCCCTTTAGCCTAAAGCCAAGGGGTGTGATGAGGTCTGAGCAGGAGTATTTCTCTTACTCCTGCTGTTTCTGTATCTGACTTCTCAGAGGAGCTTCATTCCTCATACTAGACCTGTCACTGTCACTGTCATCCCTATGCTCATCGATTTGCTCGAGTGGGTACCAGTAACATCTCCATGGTGAGTCTTGTTACTGTTTTTGGCATATCGAATACGCCACAGGTAGCTTGCCAGGCTCTGCCGTGCGGGCGAGGTACTCTCGATAGCTTGCCGGGCTCCCCGAGAGAGGCGGAGGAATCCAACTCGAGTCACACACGTGCAAGGTGAACGCCCTACCCACTGCACTATCACTCCAGCCTGTATTAGATCTAGTAAGTGGAAGATTATTGTAGCTTCCATTTCCTTGTTTTTAGTAACTATGCACAGATATCAAACTATAATCACCTGAGCTGGCTCTCATTCTTCTATGACATTAAATGTACAGGTCTATTGAAAAGGTAATATATCAACTCAATTGATTTCCATAATTGACACAGGTTTTATTGGCTGGAGCACAGATTCAGAGACAATAGTCATAGCTGCTGCAGTGCTGGCAGGCCTGATTAGCTGAGGTCCCACTCATCTGACTGAGGATTTGTGGTGGGGCTATTTTCTCTTGCACTTTTTTTCCTCTGCTTTGTCTATTATGGGGAGTTTTCTGGTGCAACCACCTGGACCTTCATTTTTCAGCATGCTCTGTTTCCATTTCCAGTTTTTATTTATTTTCCGTGATTTGCAATAATATGTTTCAGGCATAGATTGTTTCAATATTATTACACCTACCACCATCAGCACTGTCCCTCTAACAAATGCATTTTACACATTCTCTTAACACTGTATCACTCTCACTATATCGCTGTCATACCATCACTCATTGATTTGCTCAAGCGGGCACCAGTAACATTGTTAGACTTGTTGTTACTGTTTTGGGCATATTAAATATGCTACAGGGAGCTTGCCAGGCTCTGCTGTACAGACTAGATACTCTTGGTAGCTTGCCAGGCTTTCCAAGAGGGGTGGAGGAATTGGACCTGGGTTGGCCAAGTGCAAGGCAAATGCCCTACCCGCTGTGCTATCGCTCCAGCCCTTAACACAAACATAATCTATCATTTAACTCCTTCTCTGTATCTCTATATTTTCCTTTTTTAAAATTTTATTGAATCACCATGAGATAATTACAAGCTTTAAGTTTGGGATATAATCACAAAATGATGAAACACACATCCCTCCACCAGTGCACATTCCCCACCACCAATATCCCTGATAACCCCCCCTTCCCTACACTCCCCCTGCCTCCATGCAGACAATATTCTCCATACTCTCTCTCTACTTTTGGGCATTATAGCTTGCAACACAGACACTGAGAGATCATCATGTTTGGTCCATTATCTACTTTCGGCATGCATCTCCCATCCCAACTGATTCCTCCAGCCATCATTTTCTTAGTGATCCCTTCTCTATTCCATCTGCCTTCTCCCCTCTGCTCATGAAGCAGTCTTCCAGCTATGGGGCAATCCCCCTGACCCTTGTATCTACTGTCCTTGGGTGTCAGCCTCATGTGATGCTACCCTACACTCTACAAATGAGCAGTCCCTCTATGTCTGTCCCTCTCTTTCTGACTCATTTCACTTAGCATGGTACTCTCCATGTCTATTAATTTGTAAGCAAATTTCATGACTTCATCTTTCCTAACAGCTGCATAGTATTCCATTGTGTAGATGAACCAAAGTTTCTTTAACCAGTCATCTGTTCTAGGACCCCACTTCTAGGGCACTTGGGTTGTTTCCAGATTTCAGCTATTGTGAATAGTGCTGCAATGAACATATAGGTACAGATGTCATTTCTACTGTGCTTTTTTGCATCCTCGGGATATGTTCCCAAAAGTGGCTTGCAGGGCCATATGAAAGCTCAATTTCTAGTATTTGAAGGACTGTCCGTATTGTTTTCCAGAAAGGCTGGACCAGTTGGCATTCCCACCAACAGTGAAAGAGCGTCCCTTTTTCCCCATATCCACACTAGCACTGGTTGCTTTTGTTCTTTTGAATATGTGTCAGTCTCTGTGGTATGAGATGATTTCGAATTGTTGTTTTGATTTGCATCTCCCTGATGCCCGTCAATGTGGAACTTTTTTCATATGCCTTTTGGCCATTTGTATTTCTTTTTTGAGGGAACTTCTGTTCATTTCTTCTCCCCATTTTTTGATGGGATTGAAGGTTTTTTTTTTCTTGTACAATTCTACTAGTGTCTTATATATCCTGGATATTAATTCCCTTATCAGATGGGTATTGGGTAAATATTCTTTCCCATCCTGTGGGCTCTTTCTGTATTTTGTTCACTATTTCTTTTGAAGTGCAGAAGCTTCTTAGTTTGATGTAGTCCCATTTGTTTATGTTTGCTTCCACTTGCAGGGTCAGTGCTGTTTCATCCTTAAAGATGCTTTTAGCTTCAATGTCATGGAGAGTTCTGCCTACATTTTCCTCTATGTACCTTATAGATTCATATCTGATATTGAGGTCTTTAATCCACTTTGATCTGACTTTTGTGCCTGGCATTAGACAGAGGGCAGAGTTCATTTTTTTGCAGGTAGCTATCCAGTTTTCACAGAACCATGTGTTGAAGAGGCTTTCTTTGTTCCACTTCACATTTCTTGCTCCTTTATCAAAGATTAAGCGGCAATATATTTGGGGGTCTGTGAAAGGATATTGAACTCTGTTCCATTGGTCTGCAGGTCTGTTTCTAGCCCAATACCATGCTGTTTTAATTACAACATCTTTGTAGTAGAGTTTGAAGTTGGGGAAGATGATGCCACCCATCTTTTTTTCCCCAAAGATTGCTTTAGCTATTCATGGGGGTTAATTGTTCCATATGAATTTCAGGAGTGTTTTGTCTATTTCTTTGAAAAATGTCATGGGTATCCTGAGAGGGACCGCATTAAATTTGTAGAGTGCTTTGGGCAGTATTGCCATTTTGATCATGTTACATGTTAGTTCTCCCTATTCATGAGCAGGGAATGTGTCTCCATTTCCTAGTGTCCTCTTTTATTTCTTGAAGTAGTGTTTTGTAATTTTCCTTGTTTAGGTCCTTCACCTCTTTGGTTAAGCTGATTCCAAGGTACTTGATTTTCTGAGGTATTATCATTAACGGGATTGCACTATCATGAATGGGATTTTTTTTAAATGTCTCTTTATTCTATTTCTTTATTTGTATATAATAAAGCCATGAACTTCTGGGTGTTGATTTTGTAGCCTGCCACTTTACTATATCGACCTATTGTTTCTAAGAGCTTTTCTGTAGAGTCTTTAGGGTTTTCTAAGCATAGCATCATATCGTCTGCAAATAGTGATAGCTTGACCTCTTCCTTTCCTATCTGTGTGCCCTTGATATCTTTTTCTTGTCTGACTGCTATGGCCAGGACTTCCAGTACTATATTGAATAAGAGTGGCGAAAGTGGGCAACCTTGTCTTGTGCCCAATCTTAGAGGGAAGGCTTTTAGTTTTTCCCCATTGAGAATGATACTTGCTGTGGGCTTGTGGTAGATGGCTTTGACTATATTAAGGAAAGTTCCTTCGATGCCCATTTTGCTGAGAGTTTTTATCATAAACGGGTGCTGGATCTTGTCAAATGCTTTCTCTGCATATATTGATATGATCATATGGGTTTTATTATTTCTTTTATTGATATGATTATTTATGTTGACTGACTTGCAAATGTTAAACCATCCTTGTATCCCTGGGATGAATCCTACTTGGTCATGGTGTATGATTTTTTTTGATGAGTCGTTGGATTCTATTTGCTAATGTTTTGTTGAGGATCTTTGCTTCTGTGTTCATTAGGGATTTCGGTCTGTAATTCTCTTTCTTTGTGGTATCTCTGCCTGCTTTTGGTATCAGGGTGAGAATTAACAATACTAAATATATATGCACCTAATGAGGGACCAGCAAAGTACTTAAAATAACTACTCATAGACTCGAAGAAAGACATCAATAGCAACACAGTACAAGTGGGAGACTTCAACACTGCTTTATCACCTCTTGATAGATCAACCAGACTCAAGCTTAGCAAGGACATACTTCATCTGAGGGAAGAAATGGAAGAAAGGGATTTCGTAGATATATAGAGGACACTTCATTCTCAAAAAGCTGAATACATTTTCTTCTCAAGTGTGCATGGAGCATTCTCCAAGATAGACCACATGCTGAGCCACAAAACATACCTCCATAAAATTAAGAAGAAAGAAATTGTATCAACAATCTTCTCAGACTATGATGCTCTGAAAGTAGAAATAAATCACACACACAAACAGAAAACTAAATTAAACAGTTCACTATTGAACAACGAGTGGCTTAGAAAGGAAATCAAAGAGGAAATCAAAAGATTCCTGGAAACAAACAAAAATGAGAACATGAGTCCTCAAAACTTATGGGACATGGCAAAAGCTGTGTTAAGAGGAAAGTTTGTAGTTCTACAAGCATTCCTCAAGAAGGAGGAGCGAGCCCACATAAGTAACCTAACCTCACAGCTTAAGAGTTGGCGATTGACCAACAAAAGGAGCCCAATCTGAACAGGAGGAAGGAAATAATAAAACTCAGAGCAGAAATTAATGAGATGGTAACCCAGAAAACAATCCAAAAGATCAATGAAACCAAGAGCTGGTTCTTCGAGAAAATAAACAAGATCGATAAACATCTAACAAGACTCACAAAAAAGGTAGAGAGAAAACTCTAATAAACCAAATCAGAAATGAATAAGGGGACATTACAACAGAAACTACAGAAATTCAAGGGATCCTCAGAGATTACTTTGAGAATCTTTATGCCACAAAACACGAAAACCTCGAGGAAATGGATAAATTCCTAGGTTGCTATAGCCTCCCAAGGCTGAACCAAGAAGACCTGGAATACCAGAACAGACCTATCACCATCAAGGAAATGGAAAGGGTAATAAAAAGGTTTCCCCAAGCACAAAAGTCCTGGCCCAGATGGATTCACTAGTGAATTCTTCCAAATCTTTAAAGAGGACTTACTCCCAATCCTCTTTAAACTTTTCCAGAAAATTGAAGTATCAAAAACACTTCCAAACAGTTTCTATGAAGCAATATCACCCTGATACCAAAAATCTCTATATTGTCTTAACTAACACCTATAATTAAGGTAATAGTAGCTGAGATGGGAATAATTAATCCCAAATGTGGACAGTAGTGTCACAGAGAAGTTCTGACTGATTAGGTGCTTATCCAGATAATCTAAAGTGGCTTATTATTGTTGTAGTTTGACTGTTCCAGTAACCATTAAAGTAAGAAGTCCAAGTTGGAAAATTCTTATAGAAGAGTAATAGTTGCTCAAAAAGAAGTCTCTTACCAGGAGTCAGAGAAATTCATTTAAGAAAAATTGAGAGCGTAGCTTATTGGAACATCAAACTTAGGTGTAAATCAGAATTACGTATAGAGATTACTACTTTTCATTCCACCTCTGGAGTGGGATTCAATACATTTTTCTAATAGGTGTTAGAATATATGCTTAAACATGATTTTGTTATAAATTTCTATTGATTATAAATATTTGAATAACCTTGTGCTTTGTCTAATAGTCTTGTAGGCACGAAGACTATGTTAACAACAGTGCCATTAGGGATAGAACAAAAGGCCATTACTTTTCAGCAAAAGCTCTGTGTAATTCATTAAGGGCTGGATTTAATTCAATAACATTTGAATTTTATAGCTATACACTTGCTGCTATAAAAACCACCTTTATTAAAAATTCCTATAGGAAAAATAACTTGGTAATTGTGAGTCTGAAACTCTCTGGTCCCTAACCTACTTTTCCCCATTGGCACAGTTGTTTTTATTGCACAGTGAGGCACCTATTATATTATTGCAGGACAGATTATGTTTTTAACAAGCTTCCTGGGGGTTCCTATGGAGCCAGTCAAAAAAATTGGGGGACCCCCTATAGCAAGCACTGGACATTAGGTCAAAGTTCTGGATCTATTTTAGTCCTATAACTTGTTGGTCTATAGCCTTGAACCAACCTTGAAGCCATTTTGATCTAAAGTTCTCTGTTGATAAAAAAGGTAAATGTTTTTTATCTGCTTCTTAGAGTTGTTCTGAAAACAAAAGTATTGATGTAATTCATATATGTGTGTACCATATATTAATTAGCTAGATTTTTTGAGAATTGACAACCTATTTATTCTATGTCAGGACTAGGTAGTAGGAATGAAGATGAGAGAAAGAGTTTCGCTTCTTGGCTTTTGTAGAGGTTATGTGGTAATCTAGCAGTTTGAGAGATGAGTTACATACAAGTAGCACTGTAGCACTGTCGTCCCATTGTTCATCGATTTGCTCAAGCGGGCACCAGTAACATCTCCATTGTGAAACTCGTTGTTACTGTTTTTGGTATATCAAATACGCCACAGGTATCTTACCAGGCTCTGCCGTGCAGGTGGGATATTTTTGTAGCTTGTCGGGCTCTCCAAGAGGAATGGGGGAATCAAACAAGTAAGCAAGATTAATTCTGAACATGATTTTGCTCATGAAGAAAATTAAATTTGCAGTGATACACAAGGATTGATAGAGGAATGAAGCAATGTATGCTTTAGGTGGTTATTGAAAGCTTTACCATGTCTTCATTCATGGTGATTCAAATAAGCAAAAGATAGCCATGCAGATCCTGTGGGTGGCTGATATTTGGGAAAGGAAGAACAGGGCCAATTATGCTCATGTGTTGAAGAAAGAATGGAAAGCCAATGTGGCTATAGCACAGTGACAGAAGGTGAGAAGGACCTCCTTGAGGAAGGAGAGATAAACATCTGGGCCTGAACATGTTGGAGCCAATTGAAACTTATTGGAGCTGGAGGGATGGTAAAGGAGTTAAGGTGTTTGTCCTGCATGCTACTGATCCCAGTTCAATTTCTAACCCCTTATAGTCCTCCAGCACTACCAGGGAGTAAACTCAAGTACAGAACTACTCCCAGTAATCATCAAGCATGAGCCAAACCACCCAAAGAAAAAACTTTAAATTTTGTTCTAATACACTGAAAAAGCACTCAATTGTTTTAGCAGTTGAGTTATGCTGATTCATGGTTTTGAATGAGCACTCTGGTTATCATTAAGAAGAGACTGTAGCAGATGAAGAGAAAGAAGACCAGCAAGGCTATGCAGCATCTGACTAGTTAAAGTAACAAAAAGGCAGTTAGATTTGGAATATGTCTGCAGTTAGTGCTGGCAAGGATCTTAGGGATAGAGAGAAAAGCTTAATACAGCAAGTCCTCAAATAATAGTATTTCCTTCAGTGTAGCTTTATATAGCATTAGTGAGAGGAAAAAATTGATTCTGGGCAATGGTCATGATATGAACGTGCACATTATCCCCGTGTTGGTGTGATTTTTCTCAGGGTATTCCCATTTCCATCCCTGGAGATGTGCTTGTTAGGTACATTGGCATGTCTAAATTGCCACGGTCTAAGAGAGTGTTAGCATGAGTCATGCACTGGGAGGGCTCAATCCTATCCAGGGGTGAGTCCCACCTTGTACACTGAGCTACTAGGATAGGTTCCTAAAATCCTGAGCTAGGATAATCAGCTGAGAAAGTCAAGTAATGAATCACTGTTGTTTACTGTTAGACATGTCTTCTGTTCTTATTAAGAAATCGGCTCCTTTTTAAATGTGCTACCAGAAATGTGCCAAGGAACTTACCTTTTGTTCTGTCAATTAGCCAATGGAACAGGGATATAGTTTTGTTATACTTCATTCAATGATACTGTACTAACATACGGTGATATTAAGTGAGGACTTATTGTAAGCTGATATAAATTCAGCACTTATTTTTGTGACCTATTAAAATCTTCCTGCAATAGCACTGTTCACAATAGCCAAAATATAGAGACAACCCAAGTGCCCTAAAACAGATGACTGGTTAAAGAAACTTTGGTACATCTACACAATGGAATACTATGCAGCTGTTAGGAAAGATGAAGTCATGAAAGTTGAAAGTTACTTATAAATGGATAAACTTGGAGAATATCATGCTAAATGAAATTAGTCAGAAAGAGAGGGACAGACATAGAGGGACTGCTCATTTGTAGAGTGTAGGGTAGCATCACATGAGGCTGACACCCAAGGACAGTAGATACAAGGGTCAGGGGGATTGCCCCATAGCTGGAAGACTGCTTCATGAGCAGAGGGGAGAAGGCAGATGGAATAGAGAAGGGATCACTAAGAAAATGATGGCTGGAGGAATCAGTTGGGATGGGAGATGCATGCCGAAAGTAGATAATGGACCAAACATGATGATCTCTCAGTGTCTGTGTTGCAAGCTATAATGCCCAAAAGTAGAGAGAAAGTATGGGGAATATTGTCTGCATGGAGGTAGGGGGAGGGTGGGAAAAGGGGGTATACCCGGGATATTGTTGGTAGGGAATGTGCACTGGTGGAGGGATGGGTGTTTGATCATTGTGAGATTGTAACCCAAACATGAAAGCTTGTAACTATCTCACCACGGTGGTTCAATAAAATTTTAAAAATTAAAAAAAAATCTTCCTGCAATTACTACACTCAGAAATAATTATAGCACTTATCAAGTCCCCTAAATAAAGTAGGTGTGTGGAGAACCTATGCACCTACTCAAAGTTGAGTGCTTCGAAAATTTACTCTAGTGTCTTAAATTTTTAAACAAGAATATAATATTTATACAGTTTTTATTACCACACTCCCTACCAGCACCAAAATGTCACCATTTAAATGACAGTAACATTTTCTTTCCTTCCACTATGTACTTTAGGTTAACTCAGTCCTATTTTCAGTGTTTGAGGCTTTGTTTTCATTGGACTATGGCTATTCCCTTCCTTTGCTTCCTTAGATACTACCAGTGAGTGAGATCATCTGGTATACATCCTCCACTCCCATTCTTCTTGTAGCAAAAAAGCAAGACTACAGTAAAAAAATGTTGTGGTTTTTTTTTTAAGCCCTTCAAAATGTATAGGCTCATTTGTTTATTTAAAAATGCACAAACCATCCCAGCTTTCTGGATAACATGTTCTAACCTCAGTCCTTCCATCCTTATTCTGTTTCTGAAATTTTTACAGTATGTAAGTGATTGAATGGGCGGAATATTTTATATCATGCAATTACTATTTTTTTCAAAGAAAAAATAGAGGTAAATGCCTAGGTATACCAGTTGTTAATCGTTAATTCATGTTTCAAGAGAATACCCCAAATCTCTAGCCTTCATGTACTAAATCTTACATTCCTTTTCGTTTTCAGGAAAGCCACTAGTGAAAACCTCACGAATGACTGTGATCAACATCAAAGAGCCTGAGATCACAGTTGATGTGGGAAGCACCATCAAAACAGTGCAGGGAGTGAATGTGACAATTAACTGCCAAGTTGCAGGTAAGAAAATCATTCATGTGTCAATTCATTTGCCCAAACATTAATTAGTCCTGTGCTGGGTTAGGTAGTACAAAGGTAAATATATATTCTTCTCTTAGAGATTCAGAGCTAGTAGGAAAGCTAAGTTACAGATTTCAAAAATTGCTATAAAAAATTTGAGACAGGCGTGATGAATGGAGGTGATTTCTTTGTCTTTTAATTTAGCCTTATGCACTTAGCTTTGATGGAATGTGATAACAATGGAGGCAATGGATGTTCCAATTGGATAAGACTGTGAGAAAATTAATGGAATTCTAAAAGAATTTAAGGGAATGGGTTGTGCTTTGGTGTGGCTGGAGACTAATATGGAGGAATGGTATAAAGGAACTTTTGCTTTAGACAGGTGGGTGGCAACTATACAATAAAAGACTGTCATTTCTTGGCCAAGAAGGTCAAACAAAAGTTGATAGTTTGTTATTAGAGAAATTTACTTCCAGAAGAAATAAAACACTACAGAAAAGAGACATCAAAGTAATTTAGAGAAAAGATGATAGAGACCTGGGAACAGACCCATGGTGGTAAAAAGGTAAGGAAGAGACAGACAACATTAAACCAGAACCTGGAACTTACATCAGAAGTAAGCATGAGTTATTAAGGAAAATAGCCAGGCCTGTTGGGAGCTGTAACATAGACCTTGTCCTCTGTGAGGCCTTGCAAACTCACGGGCTTAAGGGGTCATAAAGTCATATTGAATTTAAGTTGTAGTGGACAGTATAACATGGCTTTAGTTGAGAAACAAAGATCACCAGCATAAAGCCAAATAAAGCCCATCTGATAATTCACCATTCCCATACCTTCAACCACAAGTTTGTGACATCTACCCTTAAGGATTTTCATTCCCACTTTGGCTAGAAGAAATGAATTGAGCCTGGACCCAGCTTCAGTACACATTGTTGTCCTCATAATGTATACTCTGCTTGTGGCATGCACTACCATGTGCTCCCATGCTAGCCAAGTCTGCAGAGTAAATAGGTCAAGAGACCCCTCTTTTAAAGTTTTCTTCATCTTATATATTGGCCCCATCATCAGAAGATTTTCCTCCCTTTAGTGATTTATAAAGCCAAGGAGCCTATTTTAGAATAAGTGGGGAGATCTTAGAATATGTTGTTTCCAAAGAACAACCTAATCTTACCTTATTTGAAATGTTCCAAGAACTCCAGAAAAAATCAGAAATATTAATTTATCTCTGTCATCACATATTTCCTTCTTTAAAGCTTCCCTTGGTCTGTATATCCAACTTCATCTATGAAATATTCTGGAAACAGTTCCAGATAGAGAATGAGACAAGAACCTCTGAAGGGAGTGAGCTGCCCTTCTTAAAGGGACTGAGAGAGCAGATAAGTCTGTCAATTCCCAACAGATCACTGTGAACACTTGCCCCAAAGATAGGCCCCAAATGGAGCTATAACAGACCACATTGTATCTTGATTATGGGCATTGATAGAGGTAAAAAAAAAAATTGGAAGCAAAACACAGAAAAACTAGGATTTGGCATTTTAAGGAATTTAAGAAAATTTGAATCCATGAAGAAAATTATTTACTATTAGGTGCCCCAAATGCTAAAATCACTTTAAACTTTTCCACTTCACATGGAACCCTGCCATCTCAATTTCATCCAAAAACTTATTCTTGGTAACCTGAGCACTGAGATATTATGTCCAGTGTTGAGTTTCTGATTTTATTTTGGGGGGTACTTTGTTTTGATTTTTGCTGCCCAGACATATTACCTAGCTTATTTTAATTTTTAAACATGGATCCATTTGTATTAATTATGAGTAACTAAAATAAATCTCCACATATTTGTCATTGTGGTTTTTATCCTAAGTACGGATTTTATTCACTATGTGTGGGGTCTGATTTTGATTATTCAGAATTAGAACTTACCTTGTGCTGTGAATTTACCTTGTACTGAGTCTCCATTCAAAATCCTAATAGTATTAATACTGAATGACAGAGAAACTACTTTTACTTTGCTGTTATAGGTGAATCTTAGGGCACTTTATGGCATATTTTTAATTGTAATCGCTATTATTGGTTTATACCATTGTGGACTTATGCGATTAAATATATGCATTAGATGCACCATTTCCAAAACCTTGATTTTTAAGACCTCATCATCATCAAAAAAGACACTACTCATTCCTTTTATTCTGCTCTCTTTTCCTTCTGCTAACTACCATAGTTTTATAGCAAGTCTCAGAGTAAATTTTGTTGATTTTGGTCACTTGTTTGCTTTCACTATTATAGTCCACACATTAGTGAAATCATCCTGTAATTGTTTTCACCTCACTACTTACTCCATTTAGAGTAATTACCTCAAGGTCTATCTATTTTTGTCCTAAGTGCATAGTTTCATCTTTTTAATATCATAGTAGTATTTCATGAGATATATATAATCACAACTTTTTTATCCAGGTATCCACTAGTAGACATATAAATTGACTAAATGTTTAGGTTACTGTGAATCATTCTTATGAAAAATAAATAGCCATATAATTTGAAAATATTGTATAATTTACATAGAGCAATTCATTCATATGTGTCTGAGATGTTAGCAGTTTTTCATTAAACTTTTAACTTTTATTCATGAATACATTTACCTTAAAAAATTCAGGCTCATGAGTTATTTACCATTCTTAAGCATAAAATGTATTAAGATATAAGTATGATTAGACTTTGTCTTAGAAAATTATCCAATCTGTAGTTATACATAGGTAGTATTTGAGTTCAGAAGATTGAATAATAGATAGGAGTTACAGGAGGAGGGAAGTTTTCTCCAAACAAAGTGTGCAAAGGTCTAATGTAGAATGAACATGCACATTCTGAGCTCTGAAATATGACTGGTATGGCAGGGGAGTGAAGGGAAGGGAGGGTGAGGTAGGAAGGAGAGATTGGTGTGACTGAGAAGTGGGTGTGGGGAGCATTCAGGAACACCATCATGCATGTTCTCATGCATTATGGTACAATTTTGGAATTTTATCCTAAGGACAAGGGAAAATTTTGAAGGATTTACATAAAAGAGAAAATTATTGAACTAATGATGTAGAAGCTGAATAATTACTGTTGGGCAGTATATTATTTAGGGTAAGATAGACTCCATTAATATTAGAGTCAGATATATAAAGAAACAAACACAATAGAAATTATTATTGTTTCCCAAAAGATTGTCCCTGGTCAACTGCCCCAAAGAGTTATTTAGGTCATAGAATGTTTCTCAGCTATGTTGAACTTAGGCCTTCCAAAGTCTCACAGTTTAGTCTGTCACCCAGAAGTGGGTAAATACAATATCAAAGATAACCTCCAAGGACCACCCCTGGAAGAAGCGCACACTATTGGTTTCATGTTCCCTCTTAGTCGCCAGCTCACTAACACCCACAAGTGGTAGGAAGTCTAGCCCAGCTGAGTGCCTAGGAAAAGAAGGAAACAGGTTTTGTGAACTGCTTTCATTACCTACTACAATCAGCATAGAGAAACGTAGAATGCAAAATGTCTCCTTTCCTGCCTTCTGTGATTCTTTAGAATAATTTCCAGGGCTCATATCTGAGTTACTACATTCCTCTGCTTTTTGCACCAAGTCATCAGAAAATCTTCTAGGGCTCCTCTTGTCATGGTTCACCTTTCAGTGGATGCTCTACCATAAGATGTTGACAAGCTGCCATGGCATGAGCTGCTTTCCAAATATAACAGAAATATCCTGTCTGGGACTTCTAAAAGAATATTATAGCACCACTCTACCTGGCGACCGAGTGGAGATTAAAGGCAGTAATCTCATAATCATATTAAGTTACAGCCCATTATGACCAGACTCATTTATTGATCTTTTCAGGCAACAGGGAAAGCATTGTGCTGTTGATAAGATAGGCCAGAAAGGGCGAAAAGTAAGACCTGTCCTTTCCCTTTCCTTTTTTAACACAAAGCATACCAGGAGTCTTGCGTGTGGAACCTATTCAAGTAATTTGTCAACAACATAGCTTTGAACTTTGTTCTATGATAGAGTACATTTTCTGTCATTTCTTTCAGACCTTTTTTTTCCTGAGGGAACTATCACATCACAATAGGTTAGGGTGAAAAGCAAATCGTACAGTATGACGAGTAGATACCTGACAAAGCTAGCACATATGAATTCTAGAAATTTCACTCCTCACCATAGTCTTAGGGTCCCAATGATAGCATGTACATTATGAAAAAAGAAAACATTAGTGCCTGAGATATAGTACTCTGGGTAAAATGCCTGCCTTGTGTGCAACCTACCTGGGTTTGATTCCGGGCACCATATATGGCTATATGGACATATGATCTCAAGGGCACCATCGGGATTAATGCCTTAGCACAGGGCCAGGAGTAAGACATGAGCACAGCTTGGGATCCTGCACCCCCCCCACACACACAAAAAAAATAAAAGAATAGAAAACATTGAAGAATTCAACAATTCAGGAACATGTGTACAATTATCCAGATCTTATATAGTCACTCTAGTAGGATTACAAGCAACACTGTGTACTTGTCAAGTTGGGGAACAGTGGAATCAAATGTATAAACTTGTATCCCCACCCTGTTTTATTTTACTTTTAAGTGAAAGGCCAGGGAGTTGAGTATAGCATTGGAAAGGGGCTTTATCCCTTTGTAGTCATTCAGAAATTCAAGCTATTGTCACTTTAGGCAAAGTTTAGATCTTGTTGAGTTCTACTTTTCTCATCAGTGAAATGGAATGATAGTATCTCATAGGACTACTGTAAAAAACATGATAGTTTAAAAAGTGCTTGTCTTATAGAAAATGTTCAATAAAAGTTGTTCTCCCGCTAATGTTTGGGCTTAAAATTAATAAATACATAGATATATATCCCCTGACCAGTATATTTTCAATACACCAATGTGCTAAACATCAGTATTAGGAGCATATGGCTGGTTATTTTGAAGAGACTCTCTGGCATATTCAAACATTTTCTGAAGGATCCCTGTTACCTCATTGATTTTTCTCTTCCCCTTTATTGACTATGTTTGTAATGTGTCAGAGCCAGTCAGGGAAGTGCCAGAAAGACTCAAAAGCATATTTTAGGTGCCATTTTCTGCATGAGGTTCACAATATCAGGCAGGAAACCCTCCCCATAACAACAAAAACAACAAAAAGTGAAACAGCAATGTCTTCTTCACCTGCAAGTTTATTATGCAGATTCATAATTAATATGCAGATTCATTCATTAGAGTGATCTAATAGAGATTTGCTGATTAAGAACAGAGGCTATAGAATTTCTCTCCCCTTAGCACTGTCACTCTGTGGCACTTTTATAGAAACTGGAGGTTTCTTTCAACCTTTAATATCCCAAACATTTCTGTTTCCTCCCTACAAACCCCACTTCTCTCACCTGAAAAATCAGCCCTTTTATTAAATGTTCTGTCTCATCTTATAAATTGAATTATTTGCATGGGGGTGTGAGGCAGAGAGTAATGAAAGAAACTTAACTCACTTCTGGGGATGTTAAGAAATGACTCCCTGGATTCTCTCCCTGGCCCCCCCATCCCTCACATTTTCTTTCTCCTGCTTCATCTCTGCTTCTCTGGCCCATGACTGCCTTGAAGGACCACTGACCCTGAGCAGAGAAGGTATTGCTGATGAGACCAGGGAGTCCTGTTGCTGGGTTTTCTGGTCTACATGGAGAGAGTCCCATGATTATTAGTTGATACTTTGTCAACTCAGTCATGGAGATAGTGTGCACTTCCTCATTCCCTTACTCATACTCTTCTGTCGGATTCATTTAGCTTAGTCCCCTTGTTCTGCCTCTTTTGCACTAGAACAGCTGTAGTTCTTATTAGGGTTCTTGTCCTAGTGAGCCCCATTCATAAGTCTTCCTTGAAGGTGGCAAGTATGGGCAATCTGTAGCTACCTGCAAAAAAAAAAAATGCCTTGTAGAAAATTATTTGCAGACTCCTTTTCAAGAGAGAAGTGGCTAGATGTTTTGTTGTTTCCACTCATTTTTCAGAAACATTCTGAATGCTGAGAGAGAGAGGAGGGAGGAGGAGAGAGAGAGAGAGAGAGAGAGAGAGAGAGAGAGAGAGAGAGAGAGAGAGAGTGTATGTGTGTGTGTGTGTAAGTGTGTGTGTAAAAATTGAGCTCAGGGTCCAGAATCAGATTGGCCTGCCCAGGCATGATGATGCTCTTGCTCTCCCTAGTGGTGCTGCAATGGAAAGTCAGCTCCTCTGCTGCTCACCTGCATCTTTCCCCCAGGTATATTTAAGGACCGTGCCAGGCTGGCCTTTCTTATGCACTTTAGCATAAAGTGTCACAGTTATGCCTCTTGCAGGTGGACAGGAATTGAAGATTCTCCCACCTCTACCCCATCAGCAGTCCACTGCCTCTTCCCTCCGGTTTTCTCTTTTCCCCTAGTGATTCACCTTGAATTATGAGTAAATTGAATAAGCAAACTAGTGAAATGCTTTGGCCACCTCCGAAGACCTAGGAAGATCTCTATTGCAACAGAGCAGCCGAGAGACACTGAATGCAGACAAAGTAGCTCATTGTTAGTGAGGAAGCATGAGACTCTCCTACCCCACCTTCCTTCCTGCCAGAGAACTCGGGAACAGCAAGAACCTGAGGAGGAGGCCATAATGAGGGTTGTTGAGAAGGATGCCACTGATTAGACGGCTGGTAGATATTTTTTTAAAATCAGATTCATGGACCAATAACAGATACAGAAGTTGTTTTTTAAAGAGTTCTCTATCCTCAACAGTTTGTTCCTCTGGAAGAGCAATTCGGTCCTTGACCCTAAAGGAAAAACCCACCCCAAAACCAGGAAAAGCTAAGGACAAATGGTCTCACTCTGATTCCTTCTGGCTTCGGCAGAGTTTACTGGATCTGACCAGCTCGCTCTGCCCTGGATATGTGTTGAATAGTTCTCCAAGTAAACTTGATGAGCTGAGTCAGCAGGGTAGACGGTGCATGGAGAAGGTTCTTTCTGCTCCCTGGAGACTTGTGGATTAATACCGCAGACTTTCTGTCTCCCTGATCATTCAGAGCTTCCTCATCAGTCCATCTCTGAATGCATAGTCAAAGATGGGGCCTGTGCGCCTGTGTTTTAGCTTCACTGAAAACCTTTTAAGGAGTTCATGCAACTCCCTTGTCTTTGTTTACACGGGATACTATAATAAAATTCCATAGACTGGAAGGATTCAACAACAAAAGTTTACTTCTCACCGTTCCAGAGTCTGGGACATTCGGGATGGAGGTGTTTGGCTCATTCAGTTCCTGCTGAGGAATTTTTGGGGGTGTAACGACCACAACCCAGCATTGCTCAGGGAACAACCACAGCCATCATGGTGGTGCTGGGGAAGGAAGAACAGGTCATGCAATCCCAAGGATTGAAATAGGGGATCCTGGTCCCTGGTGAGGACTCTTGACTTACTTTGAAAGCAGCTACATTTCTGCTGTGTCCACAGATGGTGGAAGGAGAGAGCACACTAGTCTCCTCCGAGGGCATCAGCCCATCAGAAGCTTCTTTCTAAGACCTCACCTCGATTGAAATGCTTCCAAAGTCCCACCTCCTGCTCCCATCTCATTAAGGCTTATGACTTCAAGTGTGGGGAAGGACACAAATATCAAACTGCTGGAGGGTAAAGCCTGATTTCCAAGGACAAATATCCCATCCCTATTCACATTCACACATTGTCCATCTCTATCAGACAAGAAACTTGGAGAGAACGATGCATTTTTTTTTTTTTGCTTTTTCTTGTGGTGCTACAAATACATAGTTTTGTGTTCTCTTGTCCTAAGAAGATGCAGTCTTCAAAATAATATAGTTGTATGTGTGCTGTAAACCCTGGTAAGAGTCTAGCATCTTTTGTTAATTTACATGCATGTATTTTATAGATTTTTACTTTTTATTTAAGTACATACACAGAAAAGTATACGTATAGCAATGGGACCAAGGTTGAGAAATAGGATTACCTGTGGCCCAGCACCTTTTCCAGTCTCAGGGAAACCAACTCCTTGATGGCTATCAGTATAAAATGATGGTTCTAGGTTTTTTGGGTTTGGTTTTGTTTTTTTTTTTTTACTTAGAGAAATGAAATTTATAGTATATGCTTTTATTTGTCTGGTTTTATCACAAAACATAATTTATGTTTCATATAGTTGTTCATCGTTTTAATTAATGTGTAGATTAGGTTCTAGGATCTTTTAATATACTTTTTTTCAGAAGAATTATGGCACTCCCTTTCCACTTGGCGAGTCTCATTTGCTAACAGCTTGCTTCCTCTTCTTTTAACTGACCTCCCTCTTCCTGCCTCATCAGTGTAAGCTTTAAAACAGCAAAGAATTTGAAGACACTGAGAGGTCAGAGACATTATTTAGTTTGGCCAAAACATAGTAAAAGACGCCCAGGCAGATGCTTCCTGCAGAGCAACCCCTGGCAGGGCTGCCAAAGTACTATAAATGTCTCTGTGCAGTCACCTGAATGTGTTTGTCCAATGAGTTGTTTTTTTTTTCTTCTTAGGTGTACCTGAAGCTGAAGTCACTTGGTACAGGAATAAAAGCAAACTGGGCTCTCCTCTCCATCTGCATGAGGGGTCCTTGCTGCTCACGGACGTGTCGTTCTCCCATCAGGGCTTGTACACTTGCAGGGCGGCCAATCTCCATGGAGAGCTGATTGAGAACACCCAGCTACTGATCCTAGGTAAACTCAAGGCTGGCTGCCACAGGGGCAGGCCTCTTTGCGATGACTCTCTACCTGTTTTTTTCTCTTCCCTGATTCCATCAAATACGCACTGGTAAAATCAAGGGCCAGAAACATAATACAGGGATGAAGATGCTTGCTTTATATATGACTAATCCCAGTTCTATTCCCAGCACTGTGTATGGTCTCCTGTGCACTACAAGAGTAATCCCTAAGTAGAGAGCCAGAAGTAAATACTGAGCACTGCTAGATATAGCTCTAAAACCCAAAACAGTAACAGATAAATAAATAAATAAATAAATAAACCCATTCTTCTCCCAATTTTAGGCCCTTTCAATGCAAAGAATTGGGAATTAGGGAGAGATCAGTTTGAACTGGGTTCTAGTAGCACTTAGTCTATGACCTTGAATAAAGCTATTCTACTTTACTAAATCTTAGGTTCTTACCTCATGGAGATCTGAAAAACAAAGGATGTCAATATTAGAAATCAGGGAAGTAGTCAAACAGAGCTGCAACTTCCTCTTTCCACATTAAGACCCTCTTTGAAAAGCAGAGGAAAATTACAGATGACCACCTCCAGAAAAATTCATACATGCAAATTTGTTATGCAATTTCAGCATATGTATTACCTAGTCCACCTAGAATCCACATCTGCTGCCATCCCCTCTCTATCTCTTTGCCTTAGTCCATCCAGGAAACTATTAACAAAATTCCACAAAATAATATCTTATGCTCAACAGAAAATTGTTTTCCTGCTTCTAGCAGTACGTAGCTCAGTGTGTCAGCATGATCCAGATCTTTATCCAAGTTACAGACCTTTTGCTTTGTCCTCATCTGGCAGAAGGAATGAACCTGCTCTCTGGGGTCCCTTTTTCAATGGCACTTGTCTCAAACATGAGTTTCACCCTCAAGAACAAGTCCTATGCGACCACCTCCCAGTACCATTCCCTGATTTAGTTAAGATTTCAACATGAATTTTGGAGGTGCACAAACATTTAAACCATAATACCTCCCATACATAAAAACCCCTGATTAAAGAGTCTAACACAGTTCTGGCATAAAACTTTTTTTAATAACAGAAATATTTGGGACGCCATCCAACATATAATCTTGCCCAGAGAAGGATTCAACCATCTTGCAAATTATCACCCTTTTTGCTTTCACAAGAGTATTTTCTGTTCTCTTTTCCACTGAAGATTTTTTTTAAAAAAGAGTAAAAAAGAAAAAGGATTGTTTCTGTCATCTTTTAAGCAATTAATTACTAGAGCATATATGGTAGCTTTCTCACCAAGAGAATGTTACTATTGTAGGCTGGGAAAGTGAAAATATGAAAAATACAAGTAATTACATACCATGTATCTATACTCATAGCTACATTGTGGATCTCTTCAAGAAAAATAATTAAACTTTATATTTGTATTTTCACATCTCAACTTGATGGTATTCCATAGCATAAGGTCTCTGACTCTTCTCCACTCAAATTTTAGAAAGGCCCAGATGGATTTTTATCTCACCAGTGGTTGCATAAACTCCCAAACATCTTCAAACACCACAGAAATGAATGCAGGGAAGAATGTCATTTGTTTTGTGTTAGGTTTCACCTGATTGAGCTTCTAAAGTTTGGAGTCCAGAGACTCTTGCCCCACACTGAGTTATGGTACTTACTGATGGGCTTTTTCCTCTTTAGTAACCCTTCCTTGTCACCTCTGCTAACAAAATTGAAAGCCTAGACTATGTATTTGCTACTGTAGCTTTGCCAATGAAGTGTGTACACTCTATGAGCCAGTTCCTGCTGCATTCCAACTCTAATACAGTGTGACGGTGAACATGCTATTTGAAGAGCATAATGTCTTCCTCTTTTAATCAGACTTGATGGGGGGAAATCACCATTTAGACTGCTGTGGTTTTTTTTTTTTAAATCAAAAGTCTTGGTTTGCTAGTCAGAGTTTATTAGGTTTTATAAGTGTTTTATGAATGTAGATGTAATGTCCTTTTTTCTTTCAATCAACCAAAAATACAGCTTTGCTCTTAAAGGAGGGATTTCACAAAGGAAGCTGTTTCATGCCAGTTTTCACTGATTCAAACTGTAATAAGACACTTAAAGCTAAATGAGATAAGTTTTCATTTATTCATATGATCAATGAACAAGTATCATTGAGTATTTAAGGTCCATATAGAGCTTTAGGATAATATAAGATATGACCGCTAAGATAATGTACAGTTTATTTAGAAAGAGCAAATGGGAAAACACAAAAGAAGAAAAACAACTGGAGCCTGAGCAATAATACAGAAGGTAGGGTGCTTGCATTCCATGCAACTGACCCAAGTTTGATCCCCAGCATTCCAGAGTAAGCCCTGAGCAACACTAAGTGTAGCCCAAAGTCCTGTGTTTTATATATATATACATATATATGTATATATATACACACACAAATATATATATATAGAGAGAGAGAATCTTTAAGTATAGGAGGGACTAACATTTGACCAAAGGAGATCAGTGATTTTGAGGAGGGGGTATAATTTTCCCTCTGACTCTTAGGAAAAAAGCAAGGATGTAAAGGCCTTAAGTTTTATATTCTTGAATCAATATTCAGCAATACATTTAAATATTATTGAGGGGGGGCCGGAGCGATAGCACAGCGGGTAGGGCGTTTGCCTTGCACGCGGCCGACCTGGGTTCGATCCCCGGCATCCCATATGGTCCCCCAAGCACTGCCAGGAGCAATTCCTGAGTGCAAAGCCAGGAGTAACCCCTGAGCATCTCTTGGTGTGACCCAAAAAAAAAAAAGCAAAAAAAAAATAAATAAATAAATAAATAAATATTATTGAGGGAATTAAATTAATTTAGCACAGGAGGTAAGATATTTGCCTTGCATATGGTGGACCTCAAATAAATTCCTGGCATTGCATATGGTCCCCTGAGCACTGGCAGTGTTCACTCTGAACACAGAGCCAGGAGTAACCTCTAAACATTGCTGGGTATGATCCACCCCCAAAAAGAAGGGAAGGAGGGAGGAAGGGAAAGAGGGAAGAAGGGAGGGAGGGAGGGATGGAGGGAGGGAGGGAAGGAATTTCAGTTTTCTTGGGAGAATTCATCATAGGGATGAGGTAAGAGAATCTCAGTTTGAATAATCTTCCACCTTGTGTTCCTGAAATCATGGTTTTTCAGATTCTTTATCATTTTGTTTACTTTTTTAGGAAACTTAAATATTTTTTAGTTGTCAATTTATTTTATTTTCTCTATTTTTATAAAGTTGTTCACAATATTACAGTTAATATTCAATCACCAATACCACCACCATTAGACCTTCCCATGATCATATTTCCATCCTGAACCCCAAACCCTGTCCCCAAAGCAGAACTAAAATAATTTATTTTGTATTGCTTGTTATGAATAATCCACTAAAAAAGGAGTCAAAAAAGGTTTCTTAGAGGAAAGTGTTAAGATTGCTATATGTGAAGGTTGTTCAATTTCACACAAGAGCCATTAAGCACTTCTATAAAAGATTAGTAACATGTTGTTAAAGGTTGAGCCTTGGGGTCCAGAGCGATAGCACAGTGGTTAGGACATTTGCCTTGCACAAGACCGACTTGGGTCGATTCCCAGCATCCCATATGGTCCCCCAAGCACTGATAGGAGTAATTCCTGGTATGAGCCAGGAGTAACCCCTATGCAATGCCAGGTATGGCCCAAAAAGAAAAAAATAAAAATTTTAAAAAAGAAAGGTTAAGCCTTGTGTGAATATATATGTGTGCATATATATTTATATATGCACTGTAGCACTGTCATCCCGTTGTTCATCAGTTTGCTTGAGTGGGCACCAGTAATGTCTCCATTGTGAGACTTGTTACTGTTTTTGGCATATCGAATGTGCCACGGGTAGCTTGCCAGGCTCTGCCGTGTAGGCGGGATACTCTCGGTAGCTTGCTGGGCTCTCTAAAAGGGCAGAAGAATCAAACCTGGGTTGGCCACATGCAAGGCAAATGCCCTATCCACTGTGCTATACCTCCAGTCCATATATATATAATATATATACACATGTGTGTATGTATATATATATATATTATCCCTAAGATTTATTACCTTCCCAATCCAATATGGTGTGCTATTCTTGGCATATTGATGGTGTAAAGTATGAGATGTCCAGGAATAGACTCACTCCTAGGTGAGGCTTGTCTGAGCTAGTAGAGAGCGGCTGGGAGCAAGGTAATGATTGTGTTCTGGAGATATTTAGCTGCCAGGCCTGGCTCCATTGGAGAGGGGAGGGACCTCACCCGCTCCCCTCCAGATTGCCCAGAATGAAACAGCCTGGCACAG